>NC_042998.1:104491481-104493981 GCF_006345805.1 Octopus sinensis | reverse complement strand
TATAAGAGACAGTATATCAGGAAAACTAACGGATACTAAATACGAAATAAAATTTTTAATGTTTAAAATAATTTTCGTTTTACTGTAGAATATTTTTGATGTTAACATTCCTCCTTACCCGGAAAGCGAGTAAAATCGCGACTGTAGAATTTCTGAGGATGGTAAGCCAAAAGGGAGATAATTACTTCCTGGAAAAGGAAAATGGAGCCACTTTAAAACGCTGTGTTACATAAGCATGAATTCACACCTCATACGTTCTGATTACTTTCTGAGGTATTAAATAATTTAAATGGGTGTTCATGAAAATTGGAGAATGATAACTAGCAAAACCTTTACTTATTTGTAAATGTATACTTATATATAGATTCATGTAAACACGCATTTACATAAGGAGACATACACATACGAGCGAACAGATGTATAATAAGAGAAAGAGTAAATGCGAGAGGAAAGAGAGAGCGCAAGAAAGAGTACAGAACATGTATGCTAGTGTGAATTAATGAGTGTGTGTGTACGTATGTGTGAACCTGTGTGCGTACGTATGCGTTTGTGTGATGGGGCTAGCTATATAATTAAATCAATACTATGGTTTTATAATGGTATCCGAGTGAATACTAGCGATCATCATTGGGAGGTAAATAGAGGTAGTGATTGGAATGGAAAATAAATAATAAATACCTGTGTGAAGCCATGCTACGGGTTTTAATATATAGTTACCTACTTAAATCATAGTAGAAAACGCAGCGTTTTTGGATAAATTGAAATGTAAGGTATACCTTTTTTTTTAATAAACATACAATTTTAGCATCGCTGTGTGAAGTAAACTAAGAGGTTACGTCATGGTGTTTGTCTCTCCGTAGACCGAAAATGTGAGATCGATTTGACCTTCGTGAGAGAAAGTCTTGCTATCTTCCGTCCATGAATAGATGACCACCTTGTAGACATTTTTAGCATTTACGGAGAACTCAGCTCGTCTGGTCTAAGTGATTTGCCTAAACGTATATTCGATGATACTCTCTTTACTTTTTTACTCTTTAACTTGATTTAGTCATTTGACTGCGGCCATGCTGGAGCACCGCCTTTAGTCGAGAAAATCGCCCCAAGGACCCATTCTTTGTAAGCCTAGTACTTATTCTATCGGTCTCTTTTGCCGAACCGCCAAGTTACGGGGACGTAAACAAACCAGCATCGGTTGTCAAGCGATGGTGGGGAGACAAACACAGACGCACAAACATATATACACATACACACCTACATACATACATATATATATATATATATATATATATATATATATATATATATATATATATATATACATACACGACGGGCTTCTTTCAGTTTCCGTCTACCAAATCCACTCACAAGGCTTTGGTCGGCCCGAAGCTATAGTAGAAGACACTTGCCCAAGGTTCCACGCAGTGGGATTGAACCCGGAACCATGTGGTTCGTAAGCAACCTACTTACCATACAGAATATTAATTAACATGGATGCACTGCATTGCGTTTTACAGTATGCATTTTAAAATGCACATAATATATTAGAGTTGTTTTTATACACCGGGTTCTGATATACCTACATGGACATATAAACACACACACAGATGCATATAGAGAGATATTAAATATGCATATTATCTAGAGCAAAAGCACACTGAATAAACTAGCTGAGGGAGATATCTTCCGGGGTTAAAACAGTAGTATCGTCATCTTTTAGGAAACACCCACGTTAAAATGGCGATAAACGCGCGTGCACGCGCACGCACTCACACACCATCGCTTGACAATCAATGTTGGTGTGTTTATGTCTCCGTAACTTATGGTTCGGCAAAAGAGGCCTACAGAATAAGTACTACGCTTACAAGGAAAAAGAATGAGTCCTAGGGTCGATTTGTTCGACTAAAGGCGGTGTTCCAGCATGGCTGCAGTCAAATGACTGAAGCAAATAAAAGAATAAAAGAATACACACACACACACACACACACACACACACACACACACACACACACACACACACACACACACTTCTTTCAGTTTTTGTCTACCAAATTTCGCAAGGCTATGGTTGACCCAAGGCTGCAGTAGAAAACACTTGCCCATGGATCCACACACTGAGTCTGATCTCGGAACCACGTGGCTGGGAAGCAATCTTCTTACTACACAGCTACATCTGCGCTTATACATACATACGTACATACATTCATACATAATGTAGGCACAAGAGATCTGCTGTAATGATTTGGGATAGAGAACTGGAACTGTACACATTTGTGGAAATTAGCGGTCCAGCGGATGTTAACATAAAGCTGAAGATCAGTGAAAAAGAGAACACGCATGCTGAACTATTGAGAAATCTGCAGTTACTCTATCCAGATTACAGGTTCAGGTTTATACCAGTAATTACTGTAGCCCTGGGATATGTAACACATTGCCTAAATATCAATCTTGAGAAATTAGGCTTCTCAAAACCTTAAAGGAGAAAGCTAATTCGAAGACTTAC
>NC_042998.1:104476481-104488981 GCF_006345805.1 Octopus sinensis | reverse complement strand
ATTCTTAACACCGGACAGGGCAATAAAAATGGATATTGAGGAGGTTAGAATTTCACTATTTATAAATTTGCTCATAATTTGCTTTTAATGTTTATTCTCTGAATTGTGTTTTTATTACAATTTTGTTTTATTTTCATCATTCATGGCATTTGAGGTCAATAGTAAAACTATTCTAGATCCCTAAATTTGAGGATCTGAGCCCATTTCAAAATTCAGTTGTTCAAGTGAGCACGACTGAGTGGTAGAGTCAGCTTAACGGCGAACCTTTGTCGTGCTCAGTCTTCCCAAACGGAAGATATTGAAGTCACGTCCGTTTATATTATTAATCCCCTCTGTCCCAAACAACAATATCTGGCCCGTTATATTTACATTTAACAGAAGTTTTGATAGGAATATACTATCAGTATTCCTTGAGTTGGTGTTTATGAATGTATTCCACAAAAGAGTGATTTTCTAAGTTTATTTCAGGACAGTCTGTTTTGCGTTTAGCAACAACATCATGCCGCATATGGACATAGTACCCTGACAACATTTTAGGTACCATGATGACATTTTTTTTGTGTATGCTGAGTGCTTTCCATCTAGGTTTTCTCTGAGGTAAGAGAGTCCAACTGTTTTGGGGCTGTATAGGAGATCATCGGGAAGAGAGTGCTTTGTGAGGAACTCAGCCAACTCGTACAATGTTGCTCACTTCACATTTCAGCACTGCATTTATATTTCTCGTTTTGCTGCTGTTGTTTAGAAGGTGCTGTCTGAGTGATACCATACGACATCCGAAGGTCACCTGCAGTGATCTCAGGCTTCTACCACCTTCATTTCTTCTTGGGGAGAACCTGTCAGCATCAATGTTTCTGTGAAAGTTCCCAGTTGTCGTCAGGATTTTTCAGTTTTGATATCTATAGAATGGATTTACTCTACAAACCAATTAAGTGTCCCAAATGTTGGGATCAGCACTAGCACTGCAAAAGCATTGTGGGATATTGTTTTGTTGTAAGAGGAGAGCTCCGATGCCATATTTTCCTAAGTCTAGTGTAATATTCTCGGGTTACTCTATCTTTATGTATGTATGTATGTATGTATGTATGTATGTATGGATGTATGTATGTATGTATGCATGTATGTATGTATGTATGCATGCATGTATGCATGCATGTATGCATGCATGTATGTATGTATGTATCAATGTATGCATGTATGTATGTATGCATGTATGTATGTATGATGTATGTATGCATGTATGTATGTATGCATGTATGTTTGTATGCATGTATGTATGTATGCATGCATGTATGCATGTATGTATGTATGTATGCATGTATGTATGCATGTATGTATGCATGCATGTATGTATGTATCTATCTATGTATGCATATATGTATGTATGCATGTATGTACGTATGTATGTATGCATGTATGTATGTATGCATGTATGTTTGTATGCATGTATGTTGTATGTATGTATGTATGAATGAGGTAGTGCCGATAGTGAGTCGGAGAGAATGTCATGCACCATAAATTCTGGCTCCTTGCGCTCTGAGTTTAAAACCCATGGTAGTCAACATTGCCTTTCATCCCTTTGGAGTCAGTAAAAAATAAAGTATCATTTCAGGGTAGTGATTTGACGGAATTGTTAGATTGTCAGATGATTTGCCCCGCTGTCTCTTATCCGGCTCTTTGTATTCTGAAGTCAACGTGTAACTTCATGGTTGTCAAATTTTATCGGTCTTGCCTTTTACAAAGGTTTCTATGTGAAGTTACATAATGGTGAACCCTGATTGAGACGACCTTGCATATTTGTATGTGTGCGTATTTCATATTGTATACACACACACACACAACACACACACACACATATACACACACACACACAAACACATATATATATAGAGAGAAAGAGAGAGAAAGATGAGAGAAGAGAGAGGAGGAGCAACAGAGAGTGAGTAGGAGATTGTAGAACATTCTCTACTCCACATATGTATCATCTTTTATTATTTTCTATACGATATTGAATCTGCTTATGTGCTGATGTACACCACCTTAGTAATATGATACTTTGGTACAATACTGATGCCTGTCAAGAGGGGGAAAGGTAATTTACACAATTGTAAAATGTGAGCATCAGATTAAGCGACTGCGTTACAGTAAAGATGCAATGTCATATCTAAGGCCTAAGAGAGACATCGTCCATTCTTAAATGGCCCGACACATTTAATTGGAAGCAGATGTATGTATTCCCCATCTGGAAGGGACGCCGGTCTGTCGCAGAATTACTCATTTTTGTCAGCTGAGTGGACTGGAGCAACGTGGAATAAAGTGTTTTGCTCAAGAAAATTACGTGTCGCTCGGTTCAGGAATGGAAACCACCATCTTACGATCATGAATCCAAAGTCCTAACCACTAAGCCACGCGCCTCCACAAAGCAGATGTATTGTACAAGTATAATTAGTGGAAATACTAATATGTTTGTCTTGTGCTTTGTAAGCTTGCCGTGTTCAATACAAATTTTATAGAAGTTCTATAACAGGGATGGCCAACCTGAAGCCCGTGGGCTGCATGCGCCCCGCAGACTTTCATCTTGCGGCCCGCCTGATACTTTCTTGAAATGGCTTTCTTTAAACAAAAATTTTTTAAATTTTGTAAAAAATTAAGGACTGTTATGAAAAGTAAAAAAGAAAGATACTACTGTTTTTGCAACGATATTTCATGTTGAATCAATGATCATTCATTCATTATTGTAATAATAACATGAGAAAGCAAAATGCTTTCAATTGTGTAAGTGTACAAGCAGCACTCAAAAAGCTTTCTATAATTAAAGTGGCCCGCAATATAATTCGAGTTGGCCAGGCCTGCTCTATAATCTTACTTATTCAAGCTATACTCGGCATTTCATAGACTCCGCAACATTTTGGTGTGTTATAACAGAGGTTCGCAACCCTTTTTTACCTATGGATCCCTTTGTTTTCTATGGACTCTCGCAATTATTTGATATTTAAAAAAAACTTTATAGTTTTTAAAATTATATGTTATTAAAAATTCTATAAGAATTTTTTTTTAAATTTGTGTATGGTAGAATTATAACCACTTTACTGCACATAAATTTTAACAAAAAAAATCTTACGTGGACCATGGTTGAGAACCATTGGGTTGTACGATTCATCTCTCACCACCGCCATCAAATTCACGTATTTATTTTTATTTGCAGTAATAAATTAGCCTTCATATAAGAATTTTACAGCTTTCACGTAATTATTTTTGCTATGTACATTATTATTATTTCATATTTTACAATTTTAAGAGAATCTAGTCGATTGGTTCGACCTACTATATCTGATTAATGCATTTAATAAGTTACTGGATTTTTTTCTGTTTTTTTAATAACCGGGTGATTTAATGTTTTGCGTAGGAAAAAGAGAGCAAGGTTTCTTATGACTGGTTAACCAATGAAAATATATACGCTTTACAAAATATAAGAAAGATGCTACCTGAAAACTAGTTGATAGTTGATTACATTTGTTTATGCACCAAGCTGAAATCCTGCCAACGACAAATTTGCGTTTTATCCTTCTGTGGTGCATAAAATACAAATCAAGTTGTCCCTCCCCATATTACAAATTCTTGCACGCACCTTACTAATTAGCAATAATTATATTTATCTTGCATATAGGACACAGTCGACTCGTGATTTTCATTCACTATCTGGCACAATGCCTAAGAGTGTAGCAGAGAGATTACAAGTCGGTATGTAATATACATCTGCGTATATTTTCACATAACGGCTCTGGAGGTAATGGTAACGCCCATGATCATCGCAAGCCCTCCAAGACAGTTGAGATTTAAGCCATTAAACTTCACCTTGTACCGTTGCAAGTCGACACTTGCAGAAAAGACTTGAGCTGACGTTCAGGAAGATCTGGACGGGGCGAAACCGGTGCTATAACTTTCGTTTCCATATATATATATATATATATATATATAGTAAAGTTTATTTATTGTATAGTCAGTAGTCAGAAGTACTCAGATAAAATACCCGAGGCCCGAAGGTATAAAAAAATGTTAAGGAGAATTTCAGATAGGTTCAGCAATCTAATTATACATATATTCTGTAATAGGTCAATGCATATCAGTCTTTAGAATGTGTGTGTCTGAGTGTGGAGGTGCAGTGGCCCAGTGGTTAGGGCAGCGGATTCGCGGTCGGAAGATCGCGGTTTCGATTCCCACACCGAGCGTTGTGTGTGTTTATTGAGCGAAAACACCTAAAGCTCCACGAGGCTCCGGCAGGGGGTGGTGGCGACTCCTGTTGTACTCTTTCGCCCCAACTTTCTCTCACTCTTTCTTCCTGTTTCTTGAGTAACGCTGCGATGGACTGGCCTCCCGTCCAGCTGGAGGGAACACATACGCCATAGAAACCGGGAAACCGGGCCCATGAGCCAAGCTAGGCTTGAAAAGGGCGCATAAAAAAATATATGCTTTAATATTTTAACGACTGATACACTGGTATATTCTAATTACTGATATGCATTGATCTATGGCAGAATAAACGTATAATTCTTAACATTTATATCTATCTATCTATCTATCTATCTATCTCTCTCTATATATATATACATATATATATATACTCGCACATGCTTACGTGCATACGCGCACACACACATATGCTCACATACGTAACTATATATATTTTATTCGAGTATTTAACCTAATTAGTCAGTTGCCTAAATTTCTGTGTCAAAGGTAAGTACCAACACCTAATGATTGCTATCGACTTCAGTCAGCAGCATAAATTAGTTTGAGATTCTGTCTCTTTCTAAAAAGCGTTACAGGAGTCAGTCGAATCCATTCGACTGACAAGTGTGCTGTTCCTGACCTACGTATTTAGTTCGCCAGGAGTTTACAAATTACACGTGTGGTCGACAAACATATCGATTCATTTACCTTAATTGCTTCATTACATATAATTGGGAATTATATTTTAGGCGAAACAAAAATATAACACATATATAATGATTAACATTCAACGCCAATGTGTATGTCCACTGACCACGATATTTCTCCTGTTTGGGGCGGTGGATTGGGTAACTTTCATCAATGACGGACAAAATCACTTTTGATAGTTGATTACATTTGTTTATGCACCAAGCTGAGATCCTACCAACGACAAATTTGCGTTTTATCCTTCTATGGTGCATAAAATACAAATCAAGTTGTCCCTCCCCATATTACAAATTCTTGCACGCACCTTACTAATTAGCAATAATTATATTTATCTTGCATATAGGACACAGTCGACTCGTGATTTTCATTCATTATTTTATTTGTTATCTGTCGTATCCTCTATCTCTCGTAACTAAACATTTATGCATGCATAATGAGCAATATATACATATACACCCATGCACAGCACACACGCGCACACACATATGATAATATGTGTGTGTGTGTGTGTGCGCGCGAGTCTTTGTGTCTGTGTATGCCCCCCTCCACCACCACCACCACCGCCACCACCGCTTGACAACCAGTGTTGGTGCATTTGCGTCCCCGTAACCTAACGATCCGGCAAAATGAAAGCGATAGAACAAGTAGCAGGCTTCAAAAATAACTACTGAGGTTGATTCATTCGACTAAAAATTGAAAGTGGTGCCCCGGCATGGCCGCAGTCTAATGACTGAAACAAATAAAAGATAAAAGATTTATAAATATATTCATCTTCGCCCACGATTCCTTGGAGAGGCATGACAGCACTTCCTTCAGGGTGTCCTGTCAGAAACTGTCCTCATTACACTTTTCAGTTGGATTCCCAAGCGTGACCAACTAATACTATGGATAATACCCAGTCATCTCGTTCTTGGTCAACATATGCAAAAAGCCAAAGATAAAGGTGTACAAGGTATGTGTACTCGATATGTGGGTCACATATCGATACCACCTTAAACAACTGGAAAGTTTCCATCAGACGTGTCTCAGACGGATCTATGGCATTAAGTGGAAGGACCGCATCAGTGATACCACCTTAAACACCTGGAAAGTTTCCATCAGACGTGTCTCAGACGGATCTATGGCATTAAGTGGAAGGACCGCATCAGTGATACCACCTTAAACAACTGGAAAGTTTCCATCAGACGTGTCTCAGACGGATCTATGGCATTAAGTGGAAGGACCGCATCAGTGATCTTGAAATATTGGAAGGCGCTCGGTGTGCAAGTATAGAAGCTCTTGTGGTAAAGCAAAGGCTCAGATGGAGTGGTCATCTGGTCAGGATGAAGGATTCAAGGATGCCAAAACAACTCTGTTATGGAGAGTTAGCTAAAGGAGAACGACCTCCACATAAACCAAAAAAGAGGTATAAGGACTTGCTGAAGGCTTGCTTAAGAGATGCTTGCATCTCTCCTGACACATGGAAAGGCATAGCTATTGATCGTAGCAGGTGGAGAAGGATTGTGCACGAGGGGACAGCCACTTTTGAGAAATCTCGAGTTGCACATGAGAAAGTAAGGAGGGATGTCAGGAAGGGCATCGCTGTTACACTTCCAGATGGGAAGGGTCTTCCTATGATGCTGACATGGAGTGTCTGTGCAAGACCATGCCTCAGTAAAGCTGGACTCAAGAGTCATCTTCGTAGTCATAAAGCAAGACAGATGAGTGACAACCTGGCCACTGGTGGTGGTGTAACACACCATACTAATCATATCTGTCGGGCATGTGGAAGAGAGTGTAATTCGGCAGGAAGACTTAAACGACATGCAAAGGTGCATGAAGCCCAGTTACAACTACAGCCAGCTATTACCGGTGAAGGTTTTAGTTGCCAATTCGGTACAAGACATTGTAGATCTTTAGCTGGACTAAAAAGTCACATTCTATCACAGCACCAGTAACAGTTAAGAAAATCGCGAATTTGTAATGTGTTGCTTATCGCATTAAATCCATATTGAATGCTTAAAACTACAAAATATGTGTTGTTTACTCGTTTTTCTTCTTTTTTTAATTTTTTGATCATGAGATGTGTCAGAACTATGATGGTTTAGTACTTATGAGATATATTTTCCAAATAAAAATATGCCGATGATATCGCACTACTTGTTGTCTAGACTGCTTCGATGTGATGACTACTCTTTGTGTGTCGTATGTTCCAAGTATAGAATATGCTTATTATGATGAAATTATGGGACCGAAAACACCAAAAGTTACCAGTGGCAAAATTTCGGGTGGCGTAATTGCCAGCGAAATTTCCGGTGGCGAATTCACAGGTGGCAAAATCATCTACATTCCTATTCAGTGGCTGCATTGCCACTAGCCCAACCATCGATTTAAAAGTGATTATTATTTTGCTGTATCGCTGACATCACTGCTCTCATCAAGTGCCTTTGAAAAGAATGCAAAATCTTGAATCGTATTTAAAAAAAACTATGAACGAATGTTTCCAACAATTTTTTTGCAATATTTTCTATTTGTCAGATAATACAAGATAGGTTTAAATTCCAATACTGAACTTTTCTGGTTTTGTTAGCTGCAGGGGACTCAATTATGCAATCTTTAGTGATTTCTCCTGGAAAATAATTGTTATACATATCAATTTTATGGAGGATAATGTAGCTAATTATAGCGATATAGTCATTAGTAATAAATATCTATTTATTATAGTTTGTTTTTGTTCGTTTGTGTCTTCATTTCACTTATCAATTCATCGACTTTATCCTTCTCGAATCAACTGAGAAATTAACATATTCTTTCAAGTACTGAGTATCAAAGGGACACATCACATCGTAGTCTTTTAAGGACACAACATTTTTTTGACCTGTGGAATACGTATTGGTTTCGTCAGTGAAAAAGAAATGGTATTAGCACTCTTTGTTGAAAGCTTGGAACTTTTTTATCTCCTCATATTCAAACTCGCTAAACTAAGGGGTTCTTTACCCTTTGTTATTAGCAGATCGAATGACATCTTGTAGGCTCTTTTATTTGTTCAACAATGAGTCTGGTAACTCGTGCGCGCGCACACACAGATATACATGCACATATATGCGTGTGTGTGTGTGTGTGTGCTGTATGTTTCTGCATGTGAATGTGTACGTAGTGTTTGTGAGAGAGAGGGAAAGATAATGCGCGTATATGTGTGTGTGTGTGTGTGTTATTGTTATTGTTAAACTTTAATATCTCAAGCAGACCAGACAGACCTACAATAAAAATAAATGTTCCATCCATGACTATCACGAATATATTTTGATGAAGATTTGGCTGCTACTTTTAGCAGGTCAAGCGGCTAAATAGGAGGGTTCTCTTTGGCTCGTGTACAGTATATGTGTGCGTGTGCACTTATATGTTTGCGTACGCGCGAACACATAAATTTAGCCGGTCGTTTGTTCATTTATATATTTTACTTTTCTATTTGAATCATTAAAACCACTCCAGCAGAGCAATATCGACCAACCCCAACCCTATCATCCTCATCAACATCATCATCATGATCATCATCATCATCATCATCAGCAGCAGCAGCAGTGTCAACCTCATCTTCATCAGAATCATCACCACCATCACCTATGTTGTAGTTCCTATCTATATCACAAGGTTCCTATTCTCCACCGTAACGCCACCCTACTGGCTTAGAGGGTGTCACATACCTCTATGGACAGACAGTGGACGGGGTGTGAAGTTTGAGGTATTGTACGTGAGCTGTTCCTTACTAATCATATAAATCTACTTACCTGTCCCATCACTTTAGCCCTGCTTAACCCTTCAAGTCCACCTTTTGTCCGTTATCATCATCATTATCATCATAATCTACCTTCAGCCTTTCCTTTCTTAGCGTATACCTCACAAGGTCCGTAAACCGACGTGACTATTGATCTGGAAAAGTGATTGACGTTCCATAGTGACACGAAGAAATTTTGATAGGCAGGGTGGTGGGTGACAGCAGCACAACGGGAGATGGGGGTCAGTGGTGATGGTGGTGAAGGCGTAGATGATGCTGTGTTATGGGGGTAGAGGGTGATTTGGGGGTCGGTTTAGGTTGTAAAATGTCAGAGGCGATGGGTTTCTATTTGTAAAGGTTGTTAACACGCTGAATGATGATGATGATGATAATGATGATGATGATGATGATGATGAGGAGGAGGAGGAGGAGGAGGAGGAGGATGGTGGTGGTGGTGAAGAAGAAGAAGATGAAGAAGAAGAAGAAGAAGAAGAAGAAGAAGAAGAAGAAGAAAAGAAGAAGAAGAAGAAGAGATTTTATTAAAATATGAAAAACAGAAAAATCAGACAAGCTTAGATAATATCAAAAATAGGGAGAATGAGTGAGGGAATGGTTAGGGTTTAGAATGATCTGGGGGTTAGGGTATATTCATGTATTTATTTATTTATTTATTTATCTATATTTTTTTTTTGTATTTTGTAAGATTTGAAACAAAATATTAAGGATTAAACTCTCGTGACTTGATAATATCTTCTTTTTTTTTATCTTTTATTTGTTTTAGTCATTGGACTGCAGCCATGCTGGAGCACCACATGAAAGGGTTACGCCAAAAAAATGAATAGATAAATCAATCCCAGTATATATTATTTTAAAGTTTGGTGCTTATTCTTTCGGTCTGTTTTGCAGAACCGGATGTTAAAAACGGTAGCATGAATATATATGAAAGAAAGTGTTGCAGTACAGTGCTCAGGTGCACTACAACAAATTTCTTCGAAACTCTTGGTTTTTCAAATTTTGATCAGATTATTTTTTAACAATGTAATGGTGATGCACTCTTAGCTGTTGGTGACGAAAATTACATCAAAACCAAGTAATTTAACAAGATCTCACGAACCCCTAAGTTACGGGGTCGTAAATACACCAACACCGGTTGTCAGATGGTGATGGCGTGACACACACACACACACTCACGCGCGCCCACACACAAACACACACACACACGCGCGCGCACACACACACACACAACACATATATATATATACGAT
Source organism: Octopus sinensis (assembly GCF_006345805.1). NCBI lineage: Eukaryota > Metazoa > Mollusca > Cephalopoda > Octopoda > Octopodidae > Octopus > Octopus sinensis. The sequence goes on along the minus strand of NC_042998.1, from coordinate 104,479,027 downwards.
GGGCTTCTTTCAGTTTCCGTCTACCAAATCACACACAAGGTTTTGGCTATAGTAGATGACACTTGCCTAAGGTGCTACGCAGTGGGACTGAAGACGGAAGCATGTGGTTGGGAAGCAATATATATATATATTATATAACGGGCTTCCAGTCTACTAAATTCACTCAGAAGACACTTTTAGAAGACTAAACTCAGTGGAACTGAACCCGAAACCACGTGGCTGCAAAGTGAGCTTCTTTACACAGCCATGCACCCCCGGTTTTAGCCATGTCTGTCCTATCTTCTATGATATTTGGTATTAACTCGCTGCAGAATTAGATTTAAGGTAGTGGATCAACTACTGTTTGAGAGGAGAATTAAACATGTATTAATGATGTCCCTGCATGCTTTGCCTGAGTGGTGCAGCAATGACTGAACTAATTTTCGACTGCGGAAAACTTGCATTTGCGGTTTCCTAACAACCATAGCCATGTTGAGCTTGTTTCAGCTGCCGTGTCTATCTCCTTGGGGACTGTATGCTGTCACTGAATATGCTTCTTCTCACCAGAGATCTCTAGGAAAGAAATATTAAATAAAATGATTTTGTATGACCTTAAAAACATGAGATGGTCGCGGACGGAAGATCTTCGGTCCAAGGTTTTCTTGTGCAGGAGATAAACAACAGTACCAATAAAACTAGAGCAACCAGTTTAGAATTTAATGTCTTTATGGTAATTATTGCTGCTGCTGTTGTTGTCTACTACTGCTACTACTGTTGGTCATATTCTTGTACTTGCTGCTTTTTGTTATTTAACCCCAGATCAACAGTAGCAGAGCAAACCTATCGCAAGTAAGTACACATTCGAACAAGTTAATATGAAGCACCGATCCGGCGCTGTCATATACCATATACCTGGCTGAGTGCAACATTGTGCTCTCCTACAAGTGTTATACCTTATACAGTGCACTGTTCTAATTTGGCATTTTACGTTTTCGTCAATTCTACAGTCTGCTATAAAATATCTAAATATTTTTGTGATGTCTACATTAAACGGTGGATGATGGAATCGATCAGAAACCAGGAGTTGGAGTAATTATGTACTGTCTGGTGATGCCTAGTATTTAGAGCCAAATTTCTAAAACCTTTCTATCCCGCGCCCAATTGCCTATTATGAACAGAAAACGTGCAGAGAGCATATATATTCTTTTATACTTTTATTTGTTTCAGTCAAGTTATTGGACTGTGGCTATCCTGGAGCACCGCCTTTATTCGAGCAAATCGACCCCAGGACATATTCTTTGTAAACCTAGTACTTATTCTATCGGGCTTTTTTGCCGAACCGCTACATTACGGGGAAGTAAAATCACCAGCATCGGTTGTCAAGCAATGTTGGGGGAAGGGACAGACACAGACGCACAATACTTATATATATATACGTTGTGCTTCTTTCAGTTTTCCTCTACCAAATCCACTCACAAGGCTTTCGTCGGACCCGAGGCTATAGCAGAAGACACTTGCCCAAGGTGGCACGCAGTGGGACTGAACTTTTGATGACTCGCAGTGATAGAAACATACATATACGCCTACACACACATACACATCAAAGTAACGTGACTAAAACTTGCAATAGAGTTTAATTAAAACTTTCTTTGTGTATGTATATATATATATATATATATGTCTGTGTATATATATATATATATATATATATATATTATATATATATATATATATATATATATATATATATATATATATATATTATATATATGTACGTATATGTTATAGATACATACATCAGATTCTGAAGTTCCACACGCCATCGAAATATTGCTCCGCCTCAACATGAGACTCACTCATTTAAAGTGAGTAGAGTTATTTATGTGACCGCTGTTATTGTATGTGTGGGCTTTTAGTGCATGTCTGGATTACATGTGAACAACCGTGGTCTTTTGGGATACTAAACAGAGGTTTAATAAATAAGTGTAGATCTTCGATGTGATCGTTGAACTCGTAGTAGCAAGGATTTTATGGGTTAAAGGCTATTGCTACGATATATTATGCACTTGACTTGTCCATGTGGCCCTTTTAACAGTTTAATAATTTCATTGTATAGATAATCAATAAATGAAGTTTCCGCTGTATCGATGTAATCTGTAATATTTTGTGATCTTAGTAATTTAATGTGATTTATTACGAAAATATTGGGAAACAAAACAAAACTGACAAAATCCATGTTGTATCTAAATTTCTTTCCCACCTGTGTTGCTGCTTTGTTCGATTAGCTAAATGTGATCCATCCAAAGCAGTCAGTTTGTTGCAATATGTGTAAAAAGATATTCACAATTTCAATAATAGATATAAAGTTTTCATCATACATAGTTACTTGTGGTACCATTTGAAATATCATTGTTTAAAAGGTGGATGAAACTAAGGGACAAAATTACGTAGCGCCTCGTTTTCGTCAAACATCTTTCTCAAACATTAACTGGCAAACAAGCAGTCTGAAATAAGGTACCGAAGCAGATCGGATCCAGATATGACGAAATGTCAATATGTCGATAGCG
>NC_042998.1:104441481-104473981 GCF_006345805.1 Octopus sinensis | reverse complement strand
TCATAAAATTTATGATATTAGTAAATAAATGGCGATAGAAGAACAGTAGAATGTAAAGAATATTTTATGTAATGTAAAAAGAATGTCAAGATCATTTATAATAAAAAAAATATTATTATCATAATCGTTTTCTGAATCATTTTCACTCGCACTAGACTCGCATACACTATAACTTGTAGACGCGATCGCCAATTCAGAAGCACTCGTAGACGGACTTGTAGATTACTTTTTATAAAGACAGTCTAGAGTTGTTTGCTTAGAAGAAGCTTTTTTTCGCTCTCTATAAATTTCTCGGTGACACGCAGAAGCATTTATTATGGAGGACTGTACACATACATTCATTCATACATACATACATACATACATACATACATACATACATACATACATACATACATACATACATACATACATACATACATATACATACATAAGTATGTACATACATACTTCGTTCAAAACTTGGATCTTGTGCTTGGAAAGTAAACCTCGCAAATCCGGTAACTCGTAAAGCTGGTACTCGTAAAGGGAGGTATTATTACTGTATATCTTTTCCTTGTGATCCCATACAATATTTTAACTTCATGGCTGTTTCAATTCTTAAGCTTCACCAATATTTTTTTGACCCATCAGTTTCAATATGGCCTACTTTGTAGCTGTTTTCATATTTTTTTTATACCCTGTTCCTGACTGTTCTGGCCACTGCATCATGCCGTACGAGAAGATAATATCCGAAAGACATTCTCACACAGTTGGCAATAATGTGGTTGATGCCGTCAGGCTTAGTCTTGCACAGCCTAACATTTGTTGTCTGTTAACGTTTTCTGCCTTTTATGTTGTAGTTACTTGGTGAGAATCGCTTGTTCTTGAATTGCATGGATGTAGCCTTCGAAGTAGAATGTCATAAACGTGTCGGTACTCTATGCCAAACTTTTGAGATGATCAAGCCTTTCTATGATTTGTGTTTTACACACCAAGTACACTCTTTTACTCTTTTACTTGTTTCAGTCATTTGACTGGCGGAGCACCGCCATTAGTCGAGCAAATCGACCCCAGGACTTATTCTTTGTAAGCCTATTACTTATTCTATCGGTCTTTTTTTGCCGTACCGCTATGTTACGGGGACGTAAACACACCAGCATCGGTTGTCAAGCGATGCTGGGGTGACAAACACGGACACACAAACACACGCACATATATATATACATATATACGACGGGCTTCTTTCAGTTTCTGTCTACCAAATCCACTCACAAGGCTTTGGTCGGCCCGAGGCTCTAGTAGAAGACACTTGCGCAGGGTACCACGCAATGGGACTGAACCCGGAACCATGTGGTTGGTAAGCAAGCTACTTACCACACAGCCACTCCTGTGCCTTTGTACTATCTTCTCGATTAACTGGTCCATTTTTTTTTCTCTGTCGTTCTGATAAATAGATTTTACCTATGTTCCTTTAGGAGAGAACCATATCAGCTCTTATTTTATATCTATCCTCAAATTTATTAGCCATCCTAATTATTTTATGGGTTTCATGGTCTCAGGTCTCTTTCCTCGGCTGCGGATGTTGTTTCAGTTTCACAATACACGCTTCGTATGACATCCATACAGATTTGAGACCACGACCACCATCCTTACGGGGGAGTATAGCCTCTCTACATCTCCATTTATGTTGAAGTTTCTTCCAACACTGAGCTGCTTGCGAATTCCATGTAATACTGAACTGCTCAATGAGTTCTTGAAGTGACTGGTACAGAAGGCCAAAGGTAGATGTGAGGACAGGCGCTGCAAAGTTGTTGTGGGCAATATGCTTGTTGTAAGCTGAGAGTTTTGATAACAATATTCTCTCTAGAGTTGTTCATTTCTGGTCTTCTTATTTGTGGGTCCATCATATCTGACATTCTTATCTTGTCCATGACTAATAATTATCATCTGACTGTAAAGGTTGTATTGTCAAGACGTTCATTTTTAGATTCATGTATGTATGTATGTATGTATGTATGTATGTATGTATGTATGTATGTATGTATGTATGCATGCATGTATGTATGTATGTATGTATGTATGTATGTATGTATGCATGCATGTGTGTGTATGTATGTATTATGTATGCATGCATTATTCTTTTACTTGTTTCAGCCATTTGAATGCGGCCATGCTGGAACACCGCCTAAAGGATTTGAATTGAAGAAATCGACCCCAGGACTTATTCTTTGTAAGCCCAATACTTATACCATCGGTCTCTTGCCAAACCGCTTAGTTACGGGGAAGTAAACTCACAAACATCGGTTGTCAAGCGATGGTGAGGAGACAAACACAAACACAAAATAAATGCACACACATAAATACATAAATATATATATATATATATACGATGGGCTTCTTTCAGTTTACGTCTATCGAATCCACTGTGACCGGTCCGAGGACATAGTAAGAGACACTTGCCTAATGTGTCAGGCAATGGGACTGAACACGAAACCTTGTGTCTGGGAAGCAAGCTTCTTACCACACAGCCACGCCTGCACTTCGATATATATATATATGGATGCATGTATATACGTATGCTTGTTTGTATGTATTCGGTCAAAGCGTCAAATGAGAACAAATGCTGAGCAACGTGTTTCCGAAGCGAACTTTCGAAATACATTCTCTCTTACTCTTTCTTTTTCTCCTCCATCTGTTTCTCTCCCCTATCTCTCACACACACATGCACACGCACACACACACACATATACACACACCACACACACACACACACACACACACTTTAGGATGTACTATGAAGCACGGTATGTTACATTTTGATTAAGGTTCAATACCTAAACCAAGTTACTCTCTTATATTCCTATATTGCACAATTAAGTATGTGAAAACAGCATATATCTAGGCAGAAGAAGATCAGTATCGTGCTGAAATAATGAAAGGAAATGCAGAAAACACATTACTGGTATCATTAATTTGTCCCCTGTGTTTTCTGCGACTACACGCGCTCGCACACATGCTCAGACACAGGCTAGGTTCCTGTATCGAGCCTGTGAAACTTTAAGTAGCATGGGGCCGAATCAAACTGTTTTAAGCAATAAAAACAACCATAATGATCCTTACTACCATAAGCACAAGGCCGGGAATTTGAAGGAAGGCGGAATAGTCAATCACATCGACCCCAGTACTTGACGGGTATTTAATTTATCGACCCCCAAAAGGATGAAAGGGAAAATCAACCTCGGCGGAATTTGAACCCGGAACGTAGCGATGGGTGAAGCACCGCTAAGCATTTCGCCCAGCGTGCTTACGATTCTGCCAGCTAGCAGCCTTAACAACAACATTAATAGACACACATGCGTATATATATTTATATGTATATATATATATATAATATATATATATATATATATATATATATATATATACAGATATCTATCTATCTATCTATATACAGATATATATATATACATATAAATATATGGATACTTATATATATATATATATAATATACATATATAACCATACACACACACAAGTATATATGAGCGTGTATGCATGTTTTTATGCATGTACGTATTTATGCTTGTATGTATATATGTATGTATGCATGTATGCACGTACTTACTAATGTATATATATATATATATATATATATATATATATATATATATATATATATATATATATATATATATGTTCTTTCATGTTTAGTGCTGTTTGTCTAGTGTAAATAAAATCTGATTTGACCACTTGGAAATATTTTGAAGAATTCAGAAGCTAGAGGCCGAAGTGTCAAAAATTTAATCTATAACCGTTTGCTCGACAAGCTATATTTTGTCGAACTCAATTATGGATTAAACTTACATTTATGTATACGTGTATGTGTGTGTGTGCGTGAATGCGTGTGTGTGTATGTGCGTGTGTGTCTGTCTGTGTGTGTGTGCGTGTGTGTCTGTCTGTGTGTGTGTGTGCGTGCGTACGCGCTTGTTTGCAAAGAGGGGAGGAAAAACTGAAAGATAGAAGGGTAGATGGAGCTAAGATAACATATATAAATGACTACCAATATCAATAACGTTTGGGTCATTCGATATATAGATATACCTAAGTACAAGGAGTAAATAATAATGGTAATTATAGGAAGAATTACTTGAAAAAGACGGTATTATAAACAGGAAAACGGAAGAAATGTTTACGAGGAAGTTGGAGAAAGGAGAAAGCAGAGAAGAGTAGGAAAAATAACAGAAGAAGAAGAAGAAGAAGAAGAAAGAGATGATGATGATGATGATGACGACGACGACGACGACGACGAAGAAGAAGAAGAAGAAGAAGAAGAAGAAGAAGAAGAGAAGAAGGAGAAGAAAGAGAAGATGATGATGATGATGATAATGATGACGACGACTACGACGAAGAAGAAGAAGAAGAAGGAGAAGGAGAAGAAGAAGAAGAAGAAGAAGAAAAAGAAGAAAAAGAAGAAGAAGAAATAGAAGATGATGATGATGATGACGACGACGACGACGACGACGAAGAAGAAGAAGAAGAAGAAGAGAAGAAGAAGAAGAAGAAGAAAGAGAAGATGATGATGATGATGATAATGATGATGACGACGACGACGACGAACGAAGAAGAAGAAGAAGAAGAAGAAGAAGAAGAAGAAGAAGAAGAAGAAGAAAGAAGAGAAGAAGAAGAAGAAGAAGAAGAAGAAGAAGAAGAAGAAGAAGAAGGGGGATGTGAAGATGGAATAACAAAAATGTGAGACAGAAAAAGCGGTTGAGTGGCAGATTGAGAGAGAGAGAGAGAGAGAAGAAGGAGAAGAAAGACGAGACAGTAAACCAGTATGTCGGTAGGTGTCATGTATGGCATGGGTGGTGGTCAAAACTTTCCATGAAATATGACACATGCTTGACCAGGTCAAAACAATTGTCCAGTGCCCAGTTACTTACCGACTTCAGATCTCTTTTCGTGTGGAATCCATTTATTCTTTTCTTGTTTTATTTTATGTGTGTAATGGCGTCAAGTGCCTGTTGATTTCTCTATGTCCGCCATTTTATTGTGCCTTGCATCTTTGAAAAACACACTCGTTAGACAAACAACTGCTAGTGTTTTTATTGTTCTACGTTTTATGGTGGATTCAGACAAACTGATGTATAATTCATTGCTTAGGAGGAAAACAAATATATAATATACAAACAGAAATATATCAATTTGAGGTTACAGAATATATAATACTCCATCATACATACATACATATATACATACACACAAAATGAGGCACACACTGGTATGTATATACTTACACATAGTACGTATGTGTGCGGCGTACATATAATATATAATATATATATATATATATATATATATATATATATATTATATATATATAATATATATATATATATATCATAATACGAACAGATATACATATACGTGTGTGCTGTGTGTGTGTGTGTTTTTCAGATGGTAAATCACTGTCTCTTAAAACAAACTGTGTATCTTGATGTTTGAATGTATATGCTTTTATTATGCATCAAGGATTTATGCGTCCTTTTGTGAATAGAATATAGTTCAACTTCGCATCTGTCTATCTACCTATCTATCTACCTGCCTATCTGGCTATCTATCTATCTATCTATCTATCTATCTATCTATCTATCTATCTATCTATCTATCTATCTATCTATCTATCTATCTATCTATCTATCTATCTTCTATCTATTCATCTATCTATCTATCTATCTATCTATCTATCTATCTATCTATCTATCTATCTATCTACTATCTATCTATAACTATATATTGTGTGTGTATATATACGTACATATACTATATATATTATATATATATATATATATATATATATATATGATGCATATGTATTATATAAATACACACACACACATGTCTGTGTGTGTATGTGTATATGCGTGTCTGCGAGTACTCAAAGGCATATGCGCGCGCACACACACATACACATTCAAACTCTTTCTATCTCTCTCTCTCTCACACACTCACACACACACACACACACACACACACACACACACATGAAATATACGCGCTTGCGTGTACATGTGAGCGTGTAAAAACCATTGAATTAGCAGAGTCGTTAAAGCATTGGAGAAAATGTTTTGCCGTATTTGTTCACAATCCGTCTTATCTAAGTTCTAACCCAGCAAGGACAAATTTTATCTCTCATCCTGTCAAAATGACGGAGAGGTAGACTGGCAGAATTGTTTGACTGTTCAATGGAACGTCATGTGGTGCCTACATTTTTGTGACAACGATTGTGACAAAATTTATGTCAAACTGTCTTTCTCCGAGACATCAATGGTCCGACTAAGGAAGACGACTACACATGCAGGGTTATTGTTAACCTTCCAGTAAAACTTGTCCAGTCCTACCTTTAAAGAACATTCCAGCTGCAGGCACTCAAACCGCCTACAACAGACGCAAATGTTCAATGATATATGTATACGTATATGTTTATGCATTTTTTGTGAGTTTGTGTGGGGGGGGGGGGGTTAGTGCGCGTGCATATGAGTATAAGTGTGTATATGAGTGCATGTGTGTGTGTATTTATGTGTGTGCATGTGTAAATAGCACAACCTTCAATAAAAAAAAAGTGAGCGTCGTTGTCTTGTTAAAAGTTTTGTATATTTACTGTTTAAAACGTTGAAGTACATTCTCAGACAGGAGAATATTGGTAAATGCTTGTTAGAAAGAGTAGATTATGACTTAATGTAGTCGTGACTGTAACATAAAATTGCGTTCAGTTTCGCAATATCTAGATACTGAAAAGAATGGAGTTTAATCTTAATTAACGTTGTTCGTCGGTTACCTCTTGACTCGGAACAATAGTTTCTATAAAGATTTCTGATTAAACTACATTACTAAACTACCTTGAGCCAAACCTGTGCCCAGGATTTAGCAACACTGTAGTAGTAATAGTATACTATAAATATGAACATATATCTTATTAATGGATGAGAAACTATAATTATTAAATGGATTCCAATAAAAAAATTATCAGATAATGACTGACGATTTCACTAGAGGAATCTACAACTATATGGTAAAGTTTCATGTTTGTGTAAATTACTCAGCCACTTAGATGCTAAGTTATGGAGTAGGATGATCAATTGATCAATTAAAAGAACAACTGATTACTCGTCATGTTACTCAACGGCACCTCCATCGTTTCTCACTCAATACATTTCCGTTTTTCTCATTTTTTTTTTCTAAAGTGGCCAAAATTTGATAAAATTGTTCACAGAAGAATGTAAAGAATTTTTTTTTAGTAACTCATTCTCTAATTGCCCCCTTTCTCTATTGGTTACAAAAGGTATAAAAATTCAGCATAACCCTAAGCATGCCTCACCAAAATATTACTATGCCCCAACAAAATATTACCATGCCCCACGTTGGGAATCACGGACGTAGGGGCTCTCACATTGACATGGTCATTGTTGTAACTATTACTGTGATTATTTATAAGGTGGCGAACTGGCAGAAACGTTAACATGCCGGGCGAAATTCGTAACGGTATTTTGTCTGTCTTTACTTTCTGAGTTCAAATTTCGCCGAGGTCGATTTTGCGCTTCATCCTTTCGGGGTCGGTAGATTAAATACCAGTTGCGTACTGGGGTCGATCTAAATCGACTGGCCCCCACCCCACAAAAAATTTTGGGTGGTGTGCCTAGGGTAGAAAAGAATCGTTAGCACGCCGGACCACATGCTTAGCGGCATTTCGTCCGTCTTCGTTCCTAAATAATTTCCGCCAAGGCCGATTTTCCCTTTCTTCTTTTCATGGTCAATAAAATAAGTACCAGTTGAAGTCTGGGATCGGTGTAATCGACTTCCCTCCCTCCTCAAATATTGCTGGCTGTGTGCCAAAATTTGAAACCGCCATCATCATTAATATGACTAATAGTAGGTGGATATCATTTCAGAATTGGGAGTGCTCCACGTTGGTGCTCCGCCTAAATGTCTTGTGGTTTCTACGATTTTTATTAGTATTTTCCGAATTCAAATTTCGTTACTAGTAAAGATTTCACAATGAAATCAGAGACTTCTCAAGCTTTTTATTTCTTCTTTTTCAGAAAGTTACAGACCAGTTAGTTAATAATGTTCGATTTGAAAATTTCATTATCGATATCTGTACAGAGAGTGTAGGCAGAGTGTTACGCTGAATCACTGTAAAGCTTCGAAGAAATAAGACACTGCAAACTATTTGAGTTTATGTATGTTTTGGGGGTAAATGTGCAATTGCTGGCGAGCAACTGAGGAGTGTAAAAAGAAAATGAGAGTGGATGGGAGTGACAGGGAGAAAATTATACATGGAGCAAAGAGAAGAAATCGAAATCGATATACAGTAATTCCTCGCCATATCACGGTTCACCTATCGCGCACTCAGTACATCGCGGATATTTCTGGCTAATATATGTAAATTTATATCGCAGACTCCTCAGTATATTGCGGGTTTCTGCGGCCGATAAGTATTTATATTTTTTTAGATTTTGATTATTTCTGTGGTAAAAATAAGCATTTTCACACCTAAAAATTAATAAATTAATAAATAAGAATAGTGTACAGTATAATACATTAAAATATATTAAAAGAAAATACGTAGAGTACCGTAGATGAGTAAACAAAGAATCGCACATACTGTATGGAAAATGAAACTCGGGAGGCGAGTGTGTAGTGTTGTTTTGCACTTATAATAGAAAATATACAAATTATAAAAGTGATAAAAAATATATTCAGTAGAGTACTGAATCGCGGATTTTCCCATATCGCGGGAGATTTTGGAACATAAAACCCACGATAGTCAAGGGATTACTGTATATTAACATATACGAAAAGAATACTGAGTAATCCACGGTTCTGATTAATATAAAAACTCTATGGTGACTGGATGCTTGAAGAGAACGGTGAAATACATAATTTCTTTTGAAATACGAATTTTTTCTGCAGTGTTTGATCCTTGACATGGTACAAATTGACATAAATGGTATTGGTGGTTCAGGTTTATGTGAAAATATCGCTGAAAGTTTTTTTTTTTATTGTACACTTGTCTCCTCTTCTATGGTCAAACTTATTTCATTATAGTTACACCAAAAGCAATACAAATGGGACGAAATCCATAGCCAAGTACTGAGGTCGATGTAATCGACTACCTTTAGTATTCTGCTAAAGTATTACTCCATTGAAAAAAAATTAAGAAATCTTAAGATTCTATACCTAATTCACCCTCATTTCCACAAGAAATATGTTTATATCACTGGACATGAATACGTACATACAAACATACATGAACATTATATATATATATATATATGTGTGTGTGTGTGTGTGTGTGTGTGGTGTGTGTGTGTGTGTAAACACACACATTCGCGCATATACACAGAGACAAGAATATATATAGTATATATAATAACTTTGCGTATATCATTTTTATTGTATAGACAAAAGTAGGACAGCACTCGCCACAGTATTTTAAAGAAAATTTTTAAGAGAAATTTTTAAAGAAAACTATGTTAAAATACACAAAGGTTATTTAGAATGTCGTGGGCGAATCGTCAGGCATAGTCTGTGAAATCATTCAACTTCCTCTGTGACGAACACTTTCAAAAGGAGATTAAATGAGGTCGAAACACTGCATCTGACAACATTCTGTGCGAACGCTCGATTCTTTAACACGCAAGCTATTTCCAGAAGTTTCTTTGAGATAAAATATTATAGTTGGTGCCGTTCTGCGTTTTTATATTCATTGCAAACATTATATACATCGTTATTTTAGTCTAATCCTCTTTCAAGAACATATATTTATTTCTTAATTTCATACATCATATACACACACATATACCTACCTACCTACTTACCTGCCTACCTACCTACATACATACATAGCCACATGCATACATGCAGACATAGGCCAACAGATTCATGTGTGTGTGTATGTGTGAATTTAGAGAGATAGAGAAACAGTTGAGTCATATAAATAAATAAATCGAAATATACATTTATGAATATCTAGTATATGAAATAAGTATTGGTGTGTGGGAGTGTGCGCGCTCGTGTGTATTTGTTTGTGTGTATGTGTGTATGTATGTATGTATGTAGGTAGGTAGGTAGGTAGGTAGGTATGTAGGTAGGTAGGTAGGTAGGTAGGTAGGTAGGTAGGTGTTCAAGTCCACATGTGTCCATGAAAGGTGGTTTTTCGTAGAGAAACTGACAGTCAGTCATACATTTTAGTCTCTACAGCTTCATTCAACGATTTTTCTCAGCTCCAATAGGATAGGCGTGGCTGTAGGCGAGACGAACTGCATGAGTATTTAACCTGAGGCCACAGCATGTAGCGTAGTACCGTCACGATACAAGCATGCGACATTAATCATTGCAGAAAGTTTCCGATACTTTCTAGAACAAAAAAAAAAGAAAAAATTTAGGATCACTAATATACATCTAGGCAGATGGCATCATACTGGATGATGTTCCTGCTATTCTCAAGAAGAAATGAATTGGTTTCAAAGAAAAATCACAATCAAAATCTTGCTCTCAGCTATTGAATGCCGCAAGCTTAGTCCTTGTTGTATGGTTCTTAGATATACCTGTATTATATGCAGTTACCCACACATACGCGCGCGTAGTTATTTATTATATATGTTTATACGTATTCATAAATACATATATACAAATATCTATGTATATATCTTTATATGTGTGTGTTTGTATATATATATATATATATATATATATACGCACACACATACACATGTTTGTGTTTATGTGTGTGTATATATGTGGATATATGTGTATATGTGTGTGTATATATGTGTATCTATGTATATGTGTGTGTTTGTGTGTGTGTATGTGTCTATATATGTGACTGGTGATAATTTATGTCGATTGAGTTGGAATTTAAAACCAAAAGTTTAAGTCAATGTTCATGAATTCCCCCTACCATTGCCTGTCAGTTATTCCCTCTCACTATAGCATTCTTTCATTTTGGCGCCTTTTTTTTTGTTTTGTTTTGTCTTTCTATCAGCCTTTCGATATTTCGATAGAAAAAAGGGCGGGTGTATATAGGGAGAGAAAAAGAAGGGGTATAAGATAAGGTGTGAATATATGTACGCTTGAGTGTGCTTTTATATATTTGAGGTGGGGGTTACATATACAGGTGTAGACCATATAAACATGTAATTTGTTATTTTTGAGGCACAATTCAGAACAGCAGAACCTGCCGTCACTAGCGATTGAGTATGCCTTGGAAAAGTATATCATGCATTCGTTAGCAAGTAGCTCAACAGCCGATAACAAACATTAGTGTACTCCTTGACCCATGGCCACATTCGTGCCGTTGTAAGAAATTGCGTTCGATTTCACTGCAGCTGAACATGAACCTTGTTAAAGGAATAGGGCTGAGTAACAGAAGCTTATGTTTCATAATTAACAGTTTACAGACAAAACTCAACTCACAGTTAGAGTGACAGACAAAATACAATTATAATCAAAATACGAAACACAAACATAAATAGAACAAAGCAAAAACGGAAAACAGTTTTTTTTCTATTTCTTTCGATTGATCAGCTAAATTCTACTCGTCGAAACCGACGGAGAACTAGCCACACGCCACGCACATATACATAAATACATTGGTGTGTGTGTGTGTGTGTATTCTCGTTGATCAAATGTACAGAATTATTGAGTTGGTGCATAATTATTGTGGCTTTTTTTCAACAAATTTTATTCAGCAAAATCAATAACAATATTTAACAAAAACATCTTTTAATGACGGTCTAACCGTCTGCCAAGCAAATGAGCAGCAGTAATTGAAGTAGATGGTGAATATGCACCGGAATAATCATTTAAAGATGTTTTTGTTACATGCCGTTAATTGTTTTTGTTGAATAAAATTTATTGAAAAAAAGCCGCAATAATTAAGCACCAACCCAATATAAGACAATCCACTGAAACTAGCCTCGAAACCATACGATACCTTAATAAAAGAATCCCACTTTATATTCATATACGAACTAACTGCATATCACCAAACATTGCCATTAGATAAACAACATGTACCAGCCCTTAAGAATTGGACGAAGTCTTGCAAAATTTTATATTGTAAAGGAACTCTTCAACATTCGTCAATTTATTACGCAGCTAAAATCGAACTAGCTTCATCTTACCGTCATTTATGCAAATGAAATGCCAAATGAAAGAGATCTTCTATCGGAAATGTATTTCTGTTTGTATAGACATAAATAAATGACTTCACATCATACAAATGCCACACCCACACCACACCCACACACACACACACCACACACCACCACACACACACACACACACACACACACATACGCACACATATACATACATATATATATATATACATACATACATATATATATATATATATATATATATATATATATATATATATATATAATAAATTTACAAATTTACAATTCTGCGGTTGGCTATCGGGTTTGTAACGTTATTTTTTCTTATATGTCTTGAGTTTGTTGCACTGATGAACATAGAATGCATATTCTGCATTAATTGCGAAATCACAGGTAATATGTACTCTAAATTCTTTTTTAGTAGTTTTGACCGCATTGGTCCTCTTAGCGTGCGTATCTATGAATAGTAGTACCCTCAAATAATATAAATATATATATATATATAATATATATATATATATATATGTGACCTCGTGTGTACCGTTGGCGATTTTTTCCCTCTGTCTTTCCTTCTCTGGATCTTTCCTTCTCCTATGTTTCCGACGAAGAGCTCCGCTCGAAACGTTAAACCCTCCTTCTTTCCTTCTTTCCTGAGCGTCCAATAATACTATATTTGTTCCACGTCCTCGCGTTGTTGTGTTTTTTTGTGCTTTCTTGTTTGGATTAATATATATATATATATATATATATATAAGCATGCAGGTATGTATATACTTATATGAGTAGTTGGTGTTAAATGTATTGCTGGCTATATATATATGTGTGTGTGTGTGTGTGTGTATTAACATATATGATACGTATCCTTTACACATTAATTCACATGCACATACACACATATATATGTGTGTGTGTGTATACACACATACATACGCACACACAGATTTATGTTTGCAAATGCACGTTTCTTCGTGTGTATCTGTGTGCTCGCGTGTGTGTGTGTACATACAATACATGCATGTGTATGTGTCTGTCTACACATATAAACATTCCTTTTATCGAACATAGCAGGGGTCCATTAGAGAATCAAGCGTATAAAGCCGAATAACACGCGATCTCCAGAACAATGTCAAAAGTTACTCGGAACAGGTAAATAGACGGGTGACAGGGATACCTCTCACTTGTTTGTGTGGCTGGAATTAATCTGGGTAAAGGCCGATGTGAAGGCAGTAGAGTGAATTCATCTCAAATAACTTTCCACGATCTCTTTTCTTTTGATACACATTTATTAGTTTTTATGGGGATTAAGTATATATACGAGTGTAGATATATATATATATATATATACACATATATTATATATATATATATATATATATATATCTATATATTATATATATATATATATATATATATTATATATATAGATGTATGTACATTGTATGTATGTATCACACATATATGAGTACTGGTGATAAATGTATTACGGTGTGTATGTGTATATGCATATATAACCATGTGTAACACGTAGCGTTTGCACACTAACGCACATATAAGTGAATATGCATATACATATGGATGTGTGAGTGTGTGTGTTTTCATCCATAAATATTTGCGCATGTTTGTGTAAATATATATACATACACACATACACACTCACATATGAATTAGCTATAAGTATTCAATAGAACCTAGGCACATCAACACGCAGGGCACCAGAAAACGGCTTGGTGCAATAACCTAGAGTTCACACTGAGGTAAGCAGTGAACAATGAAGGTATCAAGTGTTGGTAGAATACTGTAGATATACACAATATTTAAACTGTAGATCTGATCTTGGATTTGGTTCCACATAAGGCGTAGATATAAAAAGAGACCACACCAAATATATATATATATATATTTGTTTGATGCTTGTGAATATATTGTTTACACACACCCATATTTAATTTTATTACTTATACTTTTTAATATTTGTATACGTTTATTTTACACACATTCTAGATGAATTATATTTCTTTGTTTATAATACGTATATATATATATATGTATATATATATATATATATATATATATATATATATATCTAATATATATATATATATATATATTATATATATATATACACACATATATATATATATTATATATATACAATTGCAGCGTGAAGGTGTTCGTAACCATTTAAGAAACACACAAGAATCCGTTCGATTCACTTCAACTTTTAAGTTTAATTTGTCAAAATATTTTCGTCGCTAAAATCCGCGACCTGTTCACTGACAAATTCCGTGCTGCATCTGAGCTGACAAAAATCCGTGCTGCTCAGATGCAGCACGGATTTTTTCAGTGAACAGGTCGCGGATTTTAGCGACGAAAATATTTTGACAAATTAAACTTAAATGTTGTTGTGAATCGAACGGCTTTTGTGTGTCTCTTAAATGGCTTACAAACACCTTCCACGCTGCAATTGTTTTCGTTCCAGCACACGATCTCAGATCAAATCACTTGCTATGCGAGTACATATCCGTAATATATATATATATATTATATGTAGAAAAATACAAACTGGGACAAGAACGTAAAACATTTAGAAGGCGATACAAAAAACACGGACGGGACATTCGAAGCCTTCAATCTCCAGTCAAGAGCCGGATCATCCTAGCAAATTCGGCTAAATATATATATATATATTCCAAGAAAGTTAGAGGTTGTGAATCCAACCAAGGGATAATATCTATCGAAAATACTGCTGGTAGAATACCCAATTATTAATACACAAGTGTTTTTAATTGCATTGCAATTACATTACCGAGTGTACTAAATGGGTGAGGGTATAAAGAGTTATTTTACCATAAATTTATAGGGCAATAAGAAAATGGCGGAGATAAATAAATAAATTCACCTAATATAATATCGAAAAGTTGATGATTACCACTCATCGATACCCTCCATTTTCTTATTGCTCTCTGTCTCTCCCCCTCTCTCTGTCTCTGTCTCTGTCTCTCTCTCTCTCTCTCTCTCTCTATATATATATATATATATATATATATATATATATATATATATCAGCTCAGAGCTGCGGCCATGCTGATGCACCGCCGTATATATATAAGTTTATATGTTTATGTAAATTGCATGTTATCTGCAACGGAATTTATATGCAAGTGGTATTATACGAGTTTGCTTTTTTTCATTTTGTTTTCCTTGATGTTAATATTGTTTAGCCTTGAGTCAGCACTAATGAAGAACTATAATCGCAGACCTTCTGTCTGTGCATATGCCGCTTTTTGGATAACTGTGACTGAATTTTTCAACCTATCATGTTCAAGATTTTTTTTTCAAACAGTATAGTTTGATATGAGGGTGATGCAATTTTGAGGTCAAGAAATTTGATGTGTCTCCATCTCCAGTGTTGCAATATGAATGTGATTATGTGTGTAAGTGTATGTATGTGCATGTATGTGTATGTATGTGAACTCACGTTTATGTGTCTGTACAAGTATATATCTATGTGCCAGTGTGCATGTATATGTGCTTGCATGCAATTTTGCATTATCTTATTATTGTGCCTCATCATCATTACCACCACCACCACCACCATCACCATCATCATCATCATTATCATCGTCATCGTGGTTGTCGTTATCACCACCACCATCGTCATCATTGTCACCGATCGTTTCACTTTTTTCATCATGAAGTCACTAAGATAACAGCCACATCGATCACAACTTCTACTACAAACGCTACTACAATCAGAAAGGCTATTCGGCCATATTTATCGTCTTCGTTAGCATCCTTGATGCTGCTTTTTCCCTCATTTTTCCTCAACCTCTCCCTCATCATCATCATCATCATCATCATCATCATCATCATCATCATATTATCAACAGCACAAATAGTGATAATTAATATATTTATATACCCGTTCATCATTTATCTGTAATAATTGTGTCATTGTTAAGGCTCTTTTCATCTCCAACTGAAAAGACCTGTGACCGAAAAAGTTTGATCTGTAACCATTCTCTGTAGAATGTATATAAGATGAAATATTCCAATGTTGTTCCATTTATCAAGATTTAAGAGAGATTTCGATATATTCTTCTTCGTGGACTCTGACATAAAGAGTAGCCATACACTTGGTTGTTAGCCCAATCAGTTGCATTTTAACTCCAGCAGTTGGAACTCGGTGGCCTGTTGCTACATCCTGCCTGGTGTAAGTATTCTAACAACGTCTTTGGACAATGGATAACTCATCATGAGTCATAATTCTTGGATCCACCGTTTCTCAACTAATTTGGATAGCTTTTTAAAAGAAAGTTATGGATGCTGCCCTACTATCTCTGATTAAACACCGTAAAATATATCTCTAATATTGTATATATATATACTATAATATATATATATATATATATACCTGTTTAAAATCGTATTCATACACATGTTAATATAATATATATAATATATATATATATATATATATATATATACATTATATATCATATATATATATATATATATATATATATATATATATTATTTGCAGCATGAATTTCGTTCCCATGAGATTAATATTGTATTCTTGTCTATTATTTTATTATCGGTTTCCGACAGTGGCTGTTGCGATATTGCTATTGCATAATAATAGAAACTTTTTTATTCCTCTATCTCAACAAGTTTTCTACAGATTTGGGCTTATTCATGATTTTGTATGGGACTTTTCTTTCCATCAGTTCTCATTGTTGATCTATTACACCATTGTTTATAACTGTCGTTCATTTGTGTATTGCTATCGTTGTCTATATTTGTCATCGTTTCATTTGCCAATTCGTTTACGGTTCAACGTTCATCGGTCGGATTTGCTATTATAGCCAAGATCCAGGCGGCGAGCTGGCAGAATCGTTAGCACGCATGACGAAATGCTTAGCGGTATTTCGCCCGTCGCTATGTTCTGAGATCAATTTCCGCCGAGGTTGACTTTGCCGTTCATCCTTTCGTGGTCGATAAAATAAGTACCAGTTGAGCACTGGGGTTGAAGTAATCAACTTGCCTCCACCCCACCAGAATTTAGGCCTTTGCCTATAGCAGAAATGATTGTAGCCAAGATCAATAATCGATCTTTGGATAATTGTCTTCTTATCAAAAACGCGGCTCACATTTTTTGTCGCAATCACATACTAGTTTCGAAGAATTTTCCACTGCATGCCGCTTATCTCTCGTCACATCAGTGATAATACTGCCTTTGCTTATCGCCTGCTTAATACTATTACCTTTTGATAAGTCATATCATATTTTGCTACAGTCTAAATCATTTAGAGACGAGACAGAGAAAACATTTGCTATATAACACAAGAGAACGAAACCAGGCTCGATATTTATACCAAAATGTTCTCTTGATATTTAATGTGGCGTGAATTTCACTGCTGTGGACGTTTAAATGAATGCAACAGGATTAATCAATATTTCCGTTGAGAAACTAATGTTTGACTCCCTATAATCTGTATCTATCTATTAATCTACGCATACTCACACGTACACGCATGGCTATATATGTCTATATATGCATATCTACATACACACAAACACACACACACACACACACACACACACTCACACACATA
Source organism: Octopus sinensis (assembly GCF_006345805.1). NCBI lineage: Eukaryota > Metazoa > Mollusca > Cephalopoda > Octopoda > Octopodidae > Octopus > Octopus sinensis. Next base: position 104,456,199 of record NC_042998.1, on the reverse strand, counting down.
TATATATATAAGTATGTATGTATAAAAACGTACATGGCTATGTACATATGTGCGTATCATATACACATTCATGTATCATTACACTTGTGTCTGTACATGTTTGTGTATGTGCATGTATATATGTATAAATATATTTATATATCCCACACGCATGCATATATATGTGTGTGTATATGTGTATGTATATATATGATACACAACACGCACACATACACACACATCACATCAAACACATGGACTTATATGTGCATTAATATAGAAAGAAATATGTGTATCAACAGAAATATATGCATGTGTATATAAATACATGTATGTATATTCATGTATCTATCTATCTATCTAGCTAGCTAGCTATTATCTAATATATCTATCTTCTCTCTATAATATATATATATATATTATATATTATATATATATATACATATACATATATTTATGTTTGTATGTATGTATGATTGTATGTTATATATGTGTATATATACACATACATACTACATACATACGCACATCATACAGATATATATATATAATATATATATATATAGATATATATATATATATATATATATATACTATATATGGACAAGCGTGAACACACACACAGGGAGAGGGAGAGACAGAAAAAGAGAGAATCAAGGAGAATAAGAGAGGGATGTTTGGGTAACCTTCTCCACCTCAACAACATACTAATAAAGAGTATTTTCTGCAAGGTAGTCAGAACACGCTGTAGGGGTCTATGATTGATGGTCAACGCTCCCTTATCCCCGTCAAGGTGACATCGTTTCTGGTCAAGCGTATCCTTACTTTGAGTTGTCGGGGTCAGAATAGGCCGTTTGTTGTCTCAGCAGGAAATCCACCGTAACATCCATATTGTAAGGGTTGTGCCAAGATGAAATTTTTACACCCTCTCTTTATATACGTATACAATCATGCGTACTCACACACACACATAAATATATGTATGTATGTATGTATATATATAGGGAGAATTCACAAAAAAAAACAAAAGACATACATACATGCATACTTACATACATACATGTATAGATATATACATACATACATATCTATACATAAATATGTATATATATATATATATATATATATATATATATATATATATATATATATATATATATATATATATATATATATATATATATATATATATATATATATAACTACTTGGAGAAACGAAACGACGCGAGGGCGCTCAGTCATACAATAGCGTAATAAATAAAATATATGCATACATATATACATACATATATGTACGTACCTACATCTACATGTATATATACATGCATATATAAATATATATACGTGAGTACAGGACACCACAAATAGACGTAGAACTCAACGAGAAACGAAAACATAAAAACAAACATGGAAACGGACCTTTTTTTTAACAACGAAAAAACAGAGTACAAGACAAACAACACGAGGAAAATTCCCCTTCATCAGCTGTCCCTAGTACGACTCCATGTGTGTTTCGAAGGTAAGGACAGAACACGACTCGTCGAACTAGCCCTTCCTGCGAAAGAATTGAATAAAATTCCTTTGCAGAGGGGTAAAAACAAGGAAAGAAAAAAATGTGACAAAAACAGGACGTAAAAACGATACAAATAAAATTACAAATTAAAAATACAATTACAAAAAAATACAGTACAAGAAATAAAAACAACCAAGAAAACAAACAATGAGGGCCTTTTTTGGCCTAGACGAGGAAAGATTTGCACATATATATTTACATATTCATACACATACAGTTATAGATATAAATGTAATAGTTGTATATATATATATATATATATATAATGTTTATATAAATTATATGTCTGTGTGTATGCGCATATATACGAGTGTGTGTATGCAGACTAAAACACTTGTGTATATAAAAATTCACATATATGCACTCACCTATTCTTTTTCTCTGTATCTCATTTTCTCCATCCTTCTCATCTCTAGAATAATCTACTTTTCTAGTACCGCTTCTTCTGAATAAAATTCACTCGCATATATAAATACGCACATACAGAGACCCTCACCGGCGCGCACACACACACACACACACACACACACACACACACACACACACCACACACACATACACACACATACACACACACACTCCTAAATCACAGACACAGGAACACATTGCATGTTCACACAGTTACTGATATATATATATATTTTTTATTGCCTACAGGTGGATAAACATATAGGGGACAAACAAAGGGATTAAGTCGATTACATCTATCCCAGTGCGTAACTGGTACTTATTTAATCAACCCCGAAAGGATGAAAGTCAAAGTCGACCTCGGCGGATTTTGGACTCAGAACGTAATGGCAAACGAAATACCGCTAAGCATTTCCCGGCGCGTTAATGTTTCTGCCAGCTCGCCGCCGTAGTTACTGATATACTCATCGTTTGTGTGTGTGTGCGTACATGTGTGTGTGTGTGTGTGTGTGTGTGTGTGTGTGGTTATATACATGTATGTGCTTGTGTATGTGTGAGTGGGTAAGTATATATGCGTTTTGTTGTTCGTGCCGATGCGTGTTATAAACCTGCGTTTTCTAAAAACAGTTGTGCTATTACATTTTTACGTGCGTGTATGTGTGTGAGTGTGAGTGTGTGTTAGTATGTGTGTATGTTTGTGCGTGTATGTGTGTGTGTGTGTGTGTGTGTGTGTGTGTGTGTACGTGTGGTATTTAACGACAAAAAAAGAAATCAATACTTCCATTGGCACCTATGCACTTAGTTGATTCAAATTTGATAATAATCAACATTTGACTGGGACTTTGAAATTTTGATTCGTCGCCTTGTCAAAATCGTTGACTGAACCAAGCGATGAAGTAAAATTTAAACAAATAATTAACTCAAAACTCCTTCCTCTTTGGACTTTTCACTTTTTGACGAAGAGCTATGCTCGAAACGTTAACTACTCTCCCATTTTACCGAGCGTCTCGTTCATTTTTCTCTTTTGTTCTCTGTTTTTAATTGTTTGTTCTTTGAATTGACTACATACATACATACATACATACATACATACGTACATACATACATACATACATACATACATACATACATACATGCATGCATACATACATACATACATGCATACATACATACATACATACACACACACATACATACATACATACACACATACATAGAAACATACATACATACATACATACACACACACACACATACATACATACATACATACATAAATACATACATACATACATACATACATACATGTACACATTCCTACGTATGTATGTATGTGTACATATCCATATGTGTGTTTGGGGCTGGGTTCATTAGAGTTCTACGAGAAGAATCTGTGGATGTGTTGAAAGAACATGCAGACGATTTCGTATCTGAGATACTAAATGGCCCCACATCGCTGCAAGAAACACAAAGAGGGGCACGTTTGACCAACTCAGTACTTCACAGGACTGATTTCAAAATTGTAATTTGTTGATCAAATATTACCACGGTGGTGTATATTGACAGAGCTGTCTCCGTCTCACCCTCAATCAACTCTAGCATGCCCAATCTTCAGTAGTAATCCCCATAGCCCTCTATCTGTATATCAATGACCCACACGCAGTCACTCCCATTAATCTTCATTCAGACGTAGCTGATACAGCATCTCATTCTTCCATAACCGCCTTCCTCAACTATACGTCATCCACAAGAAACCTGGACATCACATGCGAAATCTACACTGCTTTCATGACCACGGACCTCGAAAGGATCCTCTTGTGGGGGGGGGGGCATGCTTATCTTATCATTTTCCCTTCAATCTTCATTAAAGTGCCCAATCGGTATTTATATTATTTATATTATTGAGAAATTTATCAGTATATTCAAATAATTTGTGTCGATCATCTTTAAAAGTCGTCTTTCTGCACTATCTCATTGGATACAACATTTAATATAGTATAAAATTATCGAATGTTAACATACCAATCATCAGACAGCTCACAATTAGTGTATAACTGTAAAGAAAGAGAGGGGACAGAAAAGGAGAGAAAGAAAGAGAATGAAAAAAGAAAGTGAGAGAGAGAGAGAGAGAGAGAGAAAGTGACAGAGAGACAAACAGAAAGATAGACAGCCAGACACGGACAGAGAACGTCTACGACGACGATGATGTTCGGGACATTTGGATATTCTGACGCTGGGACGAACAATGAAACAATTTACCATTCCGAAAAAGCTGGAAAGTTTAACAGGATTTATTAAAGTAAAATATCCTTAAAAAACCTTTACCTGGCACCCATTTGCATATTTTGTGTAGTTTTTCTGCAAGTTGGAGTAAGTTAGTGAAGTCTATTAAATTTTTCTTTGGGGACACGTTACTAATTGTTCTAGAACATAGCTTTTTTTTCATACCAAGATTGCATTATTTAATCTGAAGAAAATTTTGACAGCACAGCACACTTGTCGTTGGTTCGAAATATGTCTCATTTTTCTTTTAAGTGCCATCACCATTGGCCTATACCAAAATAGTGTCTGGTCTTCGAAGTTGTTTGATTTCGAACCAACTCCACTTAGATGCTCCCGGCTCATTCGTTTCTTCTCCTGTCATCATCTATGATGTGTCTACCACCACTACCACGCCTCTACATTATACTCTATGCTCAGTTCTTTTTTCTTAGACTTTCTTGAATTCAGTATGTACGCACACGTTTCATTCACTTGTTATAAAGTGGGAGATTAATAGTATCAATCACAACGGCCTTAGAGGGCTTGTAAAGGGCATGGGCTTTGCTTCTGTTTAACTAGCTAGAATAATAATGATTATTCTTTCTGCTACAGGCACAAGGTCCGAAATATTCCTGTCTACTCTAGGCACAAGGCCCGAAATTTTTGGGGAGGGGGCTAGTCAATTAGATTGATCCCAGTACGCAACTAGTACTTAATTTATCGACCCCCGAAAGGATGAAATGCAAAGTTGACCTCGGAGGAATTTGAACTCATAATGTAAAGACAAACGAAACACTGCTAAGCATTTCGGCCGGCGTACTAACGTTTCTGCTAGCTCGCCGCCTTACAAGGTCTGAAATATTGGAGAAGGTTCTAGTCGGTAACATCGACGCCATTGGTCTTATTTCATCGATTCCCAAACTTACTCCACCGTCTGTCAAAAGATGAAACAAAGTCGACCTCAGCAGTATTTGAGCTCAAATGTAAAGAGCTGCAAGAAATACCACTAACCAGTTTGTCCGGTGCACTAACGATTCTGCCATCTCACTGTTTTCAACAACAGCAATAATAATAACACTTTCCTCTATAGGCACAGGGCATAAAATTTTGGGGAAGGAGTTAGTTGATTACATTTATCTCCCCAATATTTTACTGGTATTTATTTCATCGAGCTCCGAAAAGATGAGAGGCAAAGTAGACCTCGGTAGAATTTGAACTCAGAACGTAAGCGTGCTAACGTCTCTAATATCTCCTTCTACTATAGGTACACGGTCCGAAATTTTGGGTAAGGTGCTACTTGATTACAGTGACCCCGAACGGATGAAGGGCAAAGTCAACCTCGGTGGGATTTGAAATATAATAATAATATAATAATAATAATAATAATAATAATAATTATTATTATTATTATTATTATTATTATTATTATATTATTATATTATTATTATTATTATTATTATAACAACAATAATAGTAAATGCCCTGAGGCAGTACCAGACAGTGGCTCTCGTGGTTTCTGATCTTTACTGATTGGAAGTGTTATCATGTACATTGTTTTGTATTGGTATAAAAGATGAGCTACAGCAAATATTCTGCTCAATACCACAGATTTGCTTGTTAGTTGTTTGACCATAACTAGTTGACCATGTCCCTTAGTGGCTGACGATATGTGCATCTCTAATCACGAGAAGAAGTAGTGGGGGAGCATCATAGCCATGTGTTGAGAGGGATTCTTTGGGGTTTGAATAATTCACCTCTGGAAACATGGGTTTTTCGTTCAACATCCTTAAACAACCCTTATTCAGGGACCTTTTCAGCGGGATGGGTTACTCGACAAGAAGAAAATTCTAACTGGGCCCCACCAGCAAGGTCATGTGCTGTTTATCTTGATATGAGATCACCATGTTGCGCACATATGGTTGTGATGCATGTGCCTAGTGTACCCTTATCAGACAGGTAGTCATGATGGGTATGCTGGGCTTCGTATATTTTACCCCAGTGTCACTTTGATGGCATGCACTGCTCTCTCACTCAATAATAATAATAATAATAATAATAATAATAATAATAATAATAATAATAATAATAATAATGGTTTCAAATTGTAGCACAGGTTGGCAGAAAGTCGATTACATGGACACTAATGTTCTACTGGTACTTATTTTATAGACTCTGAAATGTTGAAAGGCAAATTCGACATCGGTGGGTTTTGAAATAATAATAATAATGATTAAAAACGTAACGCTGTCACACAGGTGCCAATATATTACATATACTGAATCACTTTAAATTCCGAGCTTCCCGGCTTCTTACCATAAATATTAGCTCAATCATGTACGTCAGCGAAGAGATAAGGTAAGTGTAAAGAAGAAAAGAGTAAAGTGAAATAGATAAAAAGAAATCGAGTTTGAATGAGTGAATTAATGGGTGGGGAATGAGCTGAGTGAGTGAGGGGAAGAATAACTGACTGAATTAGAGAATGAATGAGTGATCAATTTGTACCTAACGCGGGCTTCCGGTGCTTATTAGGGATGTTTAAGACCCTGTTGTTTCGCGTACAATTAACTTCTAACCGCTCCGATAACGTCTTAGTCATCTAAGGACATTGGAGTGGTATACACAAGCACCATCACCATCGCAACCGCCACCGCCATCATCACCACCACCGCCGCTGCCACCATCACCATTTCCATCTCCTACATGCCTCTGATGCTTGCTGTTGTTTTATTTGTTGGTTTTGTAGCTGTTGTTGTTATTTAGGCTGTTGATAATGTTGCTATCGGTATAGTTATTGTTATTGCTACTGGCGAGTAAACTTTGTTGTATTGTGGTCCTTGCATTAGCTACCCTGTGATTAGAACCCTTCATATATTCAGCAGTAGCTCGGTTTACAGATATCTAAAGCTAAGCCAAGCTTTAAAAACAAAATCAAATGGAAGAAAACTATCAGGGGAAACAAAGAAAAAAATTCGAACAAAAACACAATTAAAAACAAAAACACTGCATAACCCTTTTCTCCAACCCTTTTCTTCACACCCAGTTGAGCATCTTAAGCACCTTATAAAGCAGAAAATAAATAAATATAAATAAATATAAATAGATAAATATAAAAAAAAATAACTTGGGTGCATGAAATCTCGGGGAAAACGCAGCCTCGACAAAGGTAAATCAAGTACGTTTGTTTAAACTGGTCAATGTGTGTGTATGTTTGTGCGTGTGTGTGTGTGTGTGTGTGTGTGTGTGTGTGTGTGTGTGCGTATGTGTGTGTCTGTGTGTGTGTGTGTGTGTGTGTGTGTGTGTGTGTGTTATTTACTTATTTATGTCGAGAAAAGGAACGGATATAATCTCTTTGTTCCCGTAGCTATGAAACGATGGTACCCAGGCGCGTTTGTCTTTAAATACAACGTTAGACATACTAATAATTTTCGCCCATAATTAGTCAGTTTAGCGTGGCTGCTTCTGAATACAGTTTCTCTGACCCTTGACATTGCTTCTATTGCGCTCACTTTTTTTTTAGCTTACTTATTTATGTATTTTATCATCATCATCATCATCGTCGTCGTCATCGTCGTCGTCGTCATTGTCATCATCATCATCGCCATCGTCATCATTGTCCTGCTCGTCCTTCTGATAACATTCGCTAATGCTATCAGATTTTACTCACCTTTCTCTCGAACCAACAACAAGAGCAAAGGATTCTTTTTTCTTCTTTTCACTAAAGATTCACTCACCCATTTCCATATTAACACATTAACCAGATTCTGTTGAATAGTCCAGCATTCGACTACATCATGTGCAAGATTTTGATTCCGTTTACTTTGAAGGTTTTTCTACCGTGAAAGGGATTAAGTTCACACTTGGATGGGTTACCTGAGTTGCCATAACATAGAGAGAGAGAGAGAGAGAGAGAGAATGAGAGGAAGACAGGGAGAGATGGGGGAGAGGGAGAGGGAGTGTGCGTGTGTATAAATACAGTTATGTTTATAAGTGTATACACACACGCACACACACACACATATATATATACACATCTACATAGATACACAAACACATTACAATACACATTATGGCCACTATATGTTGCTATATATACATGCATACATATGTATTATATTATTTAAACAGTATATATAATATACATATATACGTATATATGTATATGTACATGCATGCATATATATATATATATATATAAATATACATATATGCATACACACACAAACAAACACACACACACACACATATAACCATTTGATTCGGTTCCATGCCACTTAAAGTTTTGAGGGCTCCAACCAGAAGCCTGTTTCACTCAGTAATCTAAACCTGAATGAGACAGGTTTCTGCTAGAGGCCTGCGAAACTTTAAATCGCATAGAGTCGGATCCAACGGCTTTTAAATAATGCATGTAACTTCGGCTAAATTTGATGAATACCTTTTATTCTTTGTTTGTCCGCTCACTTGTGTGTGTGCGTGTGTGTGTGTGTTGCTCCCGCATTCTATGTTCAAATCCTGCATCCTGTCGCCGATGAAAACAGGGCCCTCGAGCTCAACAGCAAGAGTGATAGGATTGTAACATTCCTTCACCCTGGGAACTTCTCTCGTTTTTAACATGGAGCAATTATCTGTTCTATGTCAAGCATTCTTAAAACTTCAAGAAAAGGTGAAAGTTACAGATCTCTAGAGAGGCTTTCGATGTACCCTTATAAATGGAAGTAAAAGAAGCCTTGACCGTAGTATGCAGTGATGTAGTTTCCATCAACAAGGATTATGTATATTGCAATATATACCGTGACTTTAAGAACGAAGATGAAACGAGCAGCAAGCCTAGTTAATGCTCCACACATCTACCCACAGGCTGGTGCCACAAAATATGAGATAGCTTCTACAACGGTCTCGGCCAAGTACAGTAGTTCGGATGTTTACAATTAACTCGTAATAATTTTTTATGATATAGTACGTTGAGGTGCTCAGAAACTTCCAGTTGTTGGATGAGATCTGTATGCATATGCAGGTCCTAATGACCCTAAAGGCCACAGATGCATGGAGGTATATACCCACATAGATGTAGAGTAAAAAGTGACGCAAGTTCTTGGGTAAAACCAAGTTATTACAGGTAAACGTAGATTAATTAAGGATAGTTATGTATGTTAATTATATTGGTAAGGTAAGCTGTTGAAATTAAATTTACATGAATTCACTAATTATACTTAAATGAGTAACTGCAAAAACTAGGACTATACATACCCTAAATAAAGGTTGCTTATGTCAAAAGATTACAGCGGTATGTAAACGTATTGATGGGAGATTGTGGTAAATTAAATAAACTATTCAAATGGTAAAATGTGATAAATATTTAAGTTATTTTGCAATATATCGTATTAAACAACTAAGCGGACATTTATGTTGGGTAAAAAGGTAAGGGAAATAACGAGAAGAATAGGAAAAGCAATCAAAAATAGAATCAAGATTATAATGACATACACACACACACATACATAATGTTGACTATATGTTAGTTTTGATATCGATTGTTGGGGTCATTTTGAACTTTCGGTATCCTATGTCTTTGTCAGAAACAACATTCTGTTACGGTAGTAAAATGAGTTCTCATTATGCCCAACCTGCATCTCTTTCAACTACATATTTCACACACGAGTTGCTGAGCCGACAAGAGCTTTTTACGCTACCACTCAATCGTCCAGAAATAGCAACCAAATCTTCCGAAAAATTTTGCACATTGTGTCTATAAGGAAGTTTTAATACATTGGAAGTGAGTAATATAAAAACAATGCGCACCTAAAGAACTATATGCTTTATGTATGTATTCTCATGCATATAGTTGCATATCTAGACACGCTCATGTATATTTAACTGATAAACTTCTGGAAAGTTTTACAGATTTTTACAGTTCCAGTAATGGATTGGATCTGTAGTCTTCGAATCAGCTTTCTCCTTTCTGGTTTTGAGAAGCCTAATTTCTCAAGACTGTTATTTAGGCAGTGTGTTACATATCCCAGTGACCCAATAATTACAGGTATAAACCTGAACTTGTAATCTGGATAGAGTAACTGCAGATTTCTCAATAGTTCAGCGTAGGTATTCTCTTTTTCACTGATATTCAGCTTTGTGTTAACATACGCTGGGTAGCTAATTTCCGCAACTGTGCACAGTATTTCTACTCTATCCCAAATCATTATATCAGGTCTGTTGTGCTTACATTTTACTGAGGTTTTCACTGGCACATTCTTCCGACAGATCTCTTTATAGTGTCCTAGCTACAACATCATGTTTCATCAGTAAATATAACTGTGATGACATTTTCGGACAACTGCTTATGATGTGGGTAGTATCGTCGGTGTTAACTCCACAAAGTCTGCATCGGTTATCACATTTTACACGATTTTTCTTGAATCTCTATCCTTTTTGTGCATCAGGTACTCGGTTGATATTTCCTGTCCTTGTATTGCAAACGCATACCCTTCAAAGTGGGAGATAGCAATCCCGCTATTGGTCCATGATAAACTGCTTTGACGATCGATGTTACCATTATCTCGAAGCTGTCCACTAACATATCCATGCAAAGATAGATTTCTGCTCATATATACTTCTCATTTTCTTATGATACGTTGCGGTAGATTCGTGCGACTTCTTTGGGCGTGTATTCTAGGTTACCAAAGAATATTGCTCAAAGAGCTGCTTTCCAAGTCTTATGATATTATCAGCCTCGTGTATGCAAACTTGGTCAAGGGAAACACTTTGAGACATGGCTGTTAAAAGATGTTGCCAGAAAGATATGATATGTCATTCAAAGGCATTTCGGATCGACGTTAAGCCTCTGCCACCTTGTTTGCGTTTTAGCTAGAGGCGGTCTACGTCACTGTTTATGTGAAAATTATGTGTGCTTCTTAGTATTTTCCGGGTTTTCACATCAATCGCTCGGATCTCATTAAGCTTCCAATCAAGCAGCCCAAATGTTGGTATGTGTAATGGCACTTCAAACACATTTTGGGCAACTGTTTTATTGAATGCAGAGAATTTTGAGGTTCAAATTTTCTTTAATCGGCTGTAATATTCTTTAGTGGCACGTGTTATGTTACAGGTACGATTGCAAGATATGTTTTCACCCACCCCTAGATACCTGTAACATTCCTCGTCAGATATACTAGCCTGGTTTATAGTGTTCCCCTTTTCACACAACATTTATCCTGACCAAACGCCAAACCTACATCCTTTCAGAATGAGGTAACCAGGTCAGGGTACTTTTTCATCTCATGCATATTCTTTGCATAAATTTTCAAGTCATCCACAAAGAAACAATGTGTAATTTTGGTATTTCTGTTTCCTTGTGAACCTGTGAGATATCCTTCAGACTTCCTTAACATGAATGACAAGAGATTTACAGAAAGTATAAACAACATCACAGAGAGGCTGTACCACTGGAATATGCCTTTGCGATAATGTATTTCATTAGTGATAATCCAGTCACTCTTTGTGTTTAATTTCAAGATGGTGGCCAATGATGAAGTCAGGTCAGATATGGCTCTGAGTATGCTCACTGAAACTTTAGCAAGCTGAAGGGCGTCTAGCACCCATGAGAGGGGGACAGAGTCAAAGGTTTTCTTTTAGTCTAGCCAGATTGAAACTAGGTTCCTCCTATGCTCTCGCACCTTTGAAATCACAGTTTTGTATTTTTAACAATTGCTCGGCATATCCCCAGCTTACCTTCTTCCCAGCTGGTTGTTCTGCTGTGATGTTATTGGTTTCACAATGGTCCTGGAGGAACAGGGGTAAATATGCTGTATATATTTTATACATTAAGTTCTGGCATGCAACTGACAAGTAGTTTTTTTGCCATGTGGGTGGGGCTGCAGTTGGGGAGCAATTTTGTTTTTGTATGTATGTATGTATGTATGCATGTATGTATGTATGTATGTATGTATGTATGTATGTATGTATGTATGTATGTATGTATGTATGTATGCATGTATATAGTACCATTCATGCACACATTCATATATACTTATACGTAGAGACTCTCACACAGATATATATTTATACAGGTATATACGTGCATAATGATACATACATACGTACATACATACATACATACATACATACATATATTTCAAAAATGGGTTTAAAGGAATATATTATTCTGGCAGTTTCTTATTGATGCAGGCGTCGATGTGTGGTAAGAAGCTTGCTTCCTGCGCATGCGTGTTTCAGTGTTGTTGGTACCGCTGAATAGAAGTCGTCACGCTGGTTTGCAGCGGGCGAAAATTGATTGTAAAAGAAGCTCAACTGTAAGGTAAGACTTATGGTTTTGGTGTGGTCCAGTGAGGGTTTGTTGTTTGCACCCTCCCTCAGTTGAGAAGAAAAGAAGAGGAAGAGAAACGGGATATTGCCGGCAATCGGTGACATAGTACCGGAATGCCCCGGAACCTCGTCGGTAGGGGTTGTGCCACCAGCAGAGGAAGAGACACCATGGGTGGGAATTGTGTCACCGACAGTAGAAGTGACTACCTCGTCCCCAGAGGAAGAGGAATTATTGGTCTTCTTCTACAGAGGCGGAGAGGTGGAGAAGGTGTTAGAAAAACACCATAAGGGAGTACCTTTAGCCTGCACACGGGATCCCGAATAGCCTCCTCAGAAAACGTTTCCCGTGTTGCGTAGGCTGGAGGGACTCAATGAGGAACATCGGTTGTGGCCGGGCGACGCCGACACGGCACCCGCCTTGTGCTTGAATGAGGCGTGGGTGATGCTGGAGGATGGGGTCACAAGCGATGTTGGGGAGGAATATGGATAAGAGGTTGAAAAACCTCAGTGTTATTGAAAGTTCCTAGTTGGGGAAAAACGGTACGAGGCTTTGTGCCTTATTTTGTTATTGAATTGTGAACAGTGTAAGAGGTTTGTTGCCTCAATGTTGTTGAGATCAATGTTCTAGAGAAACAACGATCGGCGGGCGTCGCTTGTTGGCCTCATTAATCATCATTTTCATTTTTCATTTCATATAACATTGTCTATACTAGCCTGCAGCTTCCTTTCTCTATGTAAGGCCTTTATGGCCAATATAATGAAATAAAGAAGTTCGCTTCCCAACCACACGGTTCCGGGTTCAGTCCTCCTGCGTGGAACCTTGGACAAGTATCTTCTACTATAATCTCCAGACGACCAAAGCTTTGTGAGTGGATTTGTTAGACGGAAATTGAAAGAAGCCTGTCGTATATATATATATATATATATCGGTCGAGAGATAACGGGTTCGAATCTCAGACCGGGCGACGTGTGTGTTTATGAGTGAAACACCTAAGCTCCACGTATCTCCGGCAGAAGGTAACGTCGAAACTCTTATATATATATATATATATATATATATTATATATATATATATATATATTTTGTTGTTTTGGGTCCATTTTTGTACCCCCATCATCGCTTGACAACCGATGTTGGTGTGTCCCCGTTACTTAACGGTTAGGCAAAGAAGACGTTAGAATAAGTGCTAGGCTTACAAAGAATAAGTTCTGGGGCCAATTTGTTCGACAAAAACCCTGGTGTTCCAGCATGGCCGTAGGTAAGTGACTGAATGTGTGTGTGTGTGTGTGTGTGTGTGTGTGTGTGTGTGTATGTGTGTGTAGGCGCTTGACCTAGCGGCTAGAGCAGCGGACTCGCGGTCGAGAGATAGCGGGTTCGAATCTCAGACCAGGCGACGTGTGTGTTTATGAGCGAAACACCTAAGCTCCACGTGACTCCGGCAGAAGGTAATGGCGAAACTCTTCTGACTCTTTCGCCGCAACTTTCTCTCGCTCTTTCCTCCTGCATCTAGCAGCTCACCTGCGACGGACCGACGCCCCGTCCAGGTGGAGAACCTATTCTCCACTGAAGCCGGGAAACCGGCTCTTATGAGCCAGGCATAGGGGGTACACCACCGCTGTATAGCCCTAGGAAGCATCGAACGCCTCCTGATGGCTTTGACACATTTTTCCCTGTGTCCTTATATACATTTACGAAGAAGAGACAAACACCCCCGGCTGCCGGAGCTGCATCTAGGGACGGCGGTGGTGTACCCCCTACTGTCACGTCCTTGTTAGATTGACAGTATACAACCATTCTATCGCCCCACCACCGTACATGTCTCTGCGAGGGATTTAGAAATTCAATATTTCTTATTTTGATAATCAGTGAATAGACTTCACTGAATATAGATATATACAATTCGAAGTCAAGACAAATATCACCGGCTGACCGGTGTCTGCTACTCTAGGCCGATGAAGGACAACGATCCTGAAACACGTGTCCCTAGATGCAGTTCCGGCAGCCGGGGGTGTTTGTCTCCCCTTCGTAAATGTATATAAGGACACAGGGAAAAATGTGTCAAAGCCATCAGGAGGCGTTCGATGCTTCCTAGGGCTATACAGCGGTGGTGTACCCCCTACTGTCACGTTCTTGTTAGATTGACAGTATACAACCATTCTATCGCCCCACCACCGTACATG
>NC_042998.1:104426481-104436481 GCF_006345805.1 Octopus sinensis | reverse complement strand
TGGTTGGTGGGTGTATGGGTATAGATTGGCTGGTGTATGGTAAGTGATGTGGTGATGGTGACGGTGGAACGGTAGAGATAGAGAAAGGAGAGAGAGAGAGAGAGAGAGAGAAAGGGGGAAGCGGCGGCGAAGGGAAAAGGAAGTGTTGGTGTGAGGTGGTGGCTAATAATGATCATAACGAAGTTGTAGAGAAAACAACGATGCAAATGAGAATGAACAGAAGGAAGAGAAAAAAAGTAGGGGGAGGGTGACGAGGTGGAAGAGGAGAAGGGAAGCAAGATGACGATGCTTAGTGATGGTGATGGTGGTGATGATGATACTGCTGCTGCTGATGCTGATGCTGATGCTGATGCTGACGCTGTTGATGATGATGATGATGGCGATCATGATGATGATGTTGATGGCGTTGGTGATGAAGAAGAAGAAAAAGAAGAAGAACAACAACATAAGAGACAGCCCGGTCTCCGGTAATGTTAATTAACTGGATCAAATAAAAACAAACATACATACATCTTACATATATATACACACTCAGATATATGTATATATATATATATATATATATATATATATATATATATATATATATATATATATATTATATATATATATATCTGGAAGGAAAGAAAAGCAAAATAAAATGTAAATAATCAAAATGAAGGAAATGAAAAAAATATGCCTGCATAAATTAATAAAAAGTTACGAGGCTAGAAAAAGTAACGCGAATATTGAACAGCAAAATAATAATAATAATAATAATAACAATAAAATAAAATCACAAGCAGAGAAAGAAGACAAAAGAAGGATTAATGGAATGAAGACAGAACCGAATGAATGATATGTCCACATAGACTTTGGTCAGTTTCTTTCTTTTTTCATTTTTGTTCTTTCTTTACTTTTATTCTTTTACTGTGTGGAATTCGGAAGATGAAAGGTAAAGAGTGTTGTTTTCAAAGACTTGAAGAACTAACAATAAGAACTAACGATAAGGTCTTATACTATTTAGTATAGCGCGGTTGAGAATATTGGTTGTTTGGGCTAAATTTAACAGTTTCCATAAAAGGTAAAGAAAGTATAATATTCCATCTAAAAATAACAGTTTTTCTGTCTTTTTTTTAATCAAGAAATATCAAGTAGATTATAACTGGGAGATAACAATTTATTCAAAGTAGCCGTCCTCACCATCCACCACGACTTGAAAAGGGGCGGGAACTTGACAAATGTGTTCCTCGTTGTACTTGGGAAGATCTTGACTACCAGTTCAGCCTTGTTATCGCAGGCAGAGTGGTTGGTGGTTTTCTCCACACACCTCACACAGTAAACCATGGGATTACAAACAGGGGAATTAGGAGACCAAAAATTGGGGCTAGTTACACTTTCCGAAGGTATAGCAAGGAGCCGAATCATGCTGTCCCACATACAGCCATCAAGTCTTCAGACAGAGTTCGAGCACAGTCTCCAGCAGCTTCACATGCTCGTTTGCATTGACCCTAAAGCTCCGTTCAAAGATATGGGGCAATATGATGTCATCCTCACTGCAAACAGACGCAAAACCATCACAGTTTGTGGAAACTTGGTTTACATGATACGTGTGACAGCACATGGATTTTCCACTTATCTGGTGGAAAATTGTAGAAAAATTCATGCCATACTAGCACTATGACCCGACAACGCCGGGTCACAGTGCTAGTGCATGCATATACAACTGCGTGCATGCGCAAGTACTGTCTAAGTACTGTCCAAATCTTCGACCAATCACATACAGCTAGCTGGCATTTAATTGGCGTATCAAGTATCAGGCACTTTGATTGGGTTTTGGATAGAAAATTCAAAAAAGTCACTTCTATTGATATTTTAATGGCTTTGCGGGGTGACTGGGGAAATGTAAAGATGTGCACGACCACCCTTGGGTGGTTTTGAATGACCATAAAAAGTGCGAGCCCTCTAACTTTAAAATTGTGGATTTGTATAAAGGACACGCACACACATTTTACCGTTTATATACAGAGAGATGTTAATGGCTCTATGAAATGCAAGTTATGCGTTGCTGAAAGGTCGCACATCTTTTATAGATTTAAGAATTCCGTCGCACTGCTGAATTCCAGATCAATAATTTTCTGTAATTGCAAACATATGGACAAGTTTCTTTTGGTGAATTGGGGTAAACCACCCTCTTGGGTTAAGCAGCTGTATCGTAGACTTTACATCCCTTCTGTTGATTTTACACCAACTAGCTTTATGCCTTTACGATCAACGGGGACATAATTCTCTTTGTTTTCCTTTCTTTTCCGTTTTTTCTTTTTATCCTTCCATTTTTTGCATCCACCTCGTTTTTTTCCAATGATTTCTCTTGTCCTGTTGTCCTGGTTTGTAACTTGTAAAGGCCATGTGCTCAAGGCCTTCACTTTGCTTAGAGGCACCAGGTCTGTTATTAACATCTGCTTAAACCACATCTCCAATGTATGAAATTATTAGTCCCTCTAACTATATACAGCGTACACGAACAAGCTCAAAGCATATCAGCAATATGTTCCAGTAACACTTTGGTAACACAACAGTCTACGCTTGACTAAGCAAAGCAACAAAGATTCACTGAGTCTACACACATATATAGATATGTATATGTGTGTGTATGTGTGTGTGTGTGTGTATCATTATTATTAATTTTATTATTATCATTATCAATATTATTATTATTATCATTATTATCATTATTATCATTATTATTATTTATTATTATTATTATTATTATTATTATTATTATTATTATTATTACTATTAATTATTATTATTATTATTATTATATAGTAGTAGAGTAGTAGTAGTAGTAGTAGTAGTAGTAGTAGTAGTAGTTGTTGTTGTTGTAGTAGTAGTAGTAGTAGTAGATATTAGACACTAAAATGAATGGTTTATGCCGTGTAAAGAGCATGGTTAAGTATCCCATCCGTGAGGATCTCTGCTTGATGTGTCGAAACAATGTAGTGATTAATAAAACTCTCGTATCTGTCTCTCCTTAACCATATATATATATATATATATATATATATATATATATATATATATATATATATATATATATATATTTATACTTTACTACCCACAAGGGGCTAAACACAGAGGGGACACACAAGGACAGACAAAGCGATTAAGTCGATTCCATCGACCCCAGTGCGTAACTGGTACTTAATTTATCGACCCTGAAAAGATGAAAGGCAAAGTCGACCTCGGCGGAATTTGAACTCAGAACGTAACGGCAGACGAAATACGGCTACGCATTTCGCCCGGCGTGCTAACGTTTCTGCCATATATATACAATGGGATTCTTTCAGTTTCCGTCTACCAAATCCACAAATCCACTCACAGGGTTATAGTAGAAGACACTTGTCCAAGGTACTGCGCAGTGGGACTGATTCCAGAACCATGTGGTTGGGAAGCAAACTTCTTACTATAGTGGCATGCACTGCTTCAAAACCACATTTTCCTAACTTAGTGGCTCAGCATTAGAGATCGATACAATAAGTACCAGGTTCTAAACAATACTGGGGCCGATTCCCTCGACAGAAACCATTCAAGGCGGTGCCATGTCATGGCTGCAGTCTAACAACTAAAACAAGTAAAAGATACAAAATACATGAGATCATCTTGTGCTAAATACCATTTATAGACTGGAATGTCACTGTTGGTATGCCATTGAGCATAGATCTTCTTGATCAAGGCTAACCTGATGTTAAACAAATCACCATTCCTTGAAATTAAATAAAATATTGATTTTTGATATAGAGACAAAGTCAAAGATCTTGGAGTTGATCAGAGTTAATTAAATCGATCTCGATACTAACAATATTAAAATATCAACTCAGGAGAAAGATGAAAAGCAGTATTGATTCTCATAGGATTTGAAAGTAGAGCGTAAAGAAACGTACTCACCTCAAGGTAATTTGTTCAATGCACTACTCCGTGTGTGTGTACGTGTATATATTTGATGAACAGTCCAAGACAGTTTATAATGTGTTTTTTTCTGTTTTGTTTTGTTTTGTTTTTTTTAATGTTTCTGTCAGCTACAGGGCGGCAAGCTGGCAGAATCGATACCGCGCGGAGCAAAATACTTAGCAGTATTTACAAAATGTCCGTCTCTACGTTCAAATTGCGCCGAGGTCGACTTCACCTTTCATTCTCTCGGGATCGATAACTAAGTACAAGCTGAACACTGGAGTCAAATGTAATTGACTAACCTTTCCTCTAAAATTGCTGGACTTGTACCAAAATTTGAAATCAATATCTTTTTGTCAGCTTTAGGGCGGCGAACTGGCGGAATAGTTAGCACACAGGGCAAAAGACATAGCGGCATTTCGTCCGTCTTCACGTTCTGTGTTCAAATTCCACCGAGGTCGACTTTGCCTTTCATTTCTTCGGGTCGATACAATAAATACCAGTTGAATACTAGATTCGATGGAAACGACTTACCCCTCTCCTAAAATTGCTGGCCCTGTGCCAAAATTTGAAACCAAAGTTTCTGTCAACTATAGTCTTTTTATCGCTCTTTCACACATATACATACATCAACACACATTTGACATAAATCTTCACACATATATGCTCCCGTACCTAAATACACTTTCGTTAAATTAACGTGCAAATGGCTGAGCACTCCTCAGACACACGTACCCTTAACGTAGTTCTCAGGGAGATTAGGCGTGACATAGAATGTAACAAGGCTGGTCGTTTGAATGACAGGTACCACTCATTTTTGCCAGCTGGGTGAACTGGAGCAACGTAGAATAAAGTGTCTTGCTCAAGGACACAGTGAGCTGCCGGGAACCCAACTCAAAACCTTACGATCCATTAAATCACGCACTTTTGCTACACCTGTACAAATGACAAGCTGTGTTCTGCTGAGCGAGAATTCAAATCATGAAACGGCATTTGAAAATTGCGCATCAGTCTGACTTCCCAACCAATCTGATTACAGTGACTATACTGATTTCTACTCCAGACACAGTCGACCACTGTAGAGTGTAATTTTAATGTGTGAATATCCATAACTAAATGCTATACACCAAGGAATTTTACCAAAGTATTGACTTAGTAATCCCTCGCCACATCGTGGTTCACCTATCGCAGTTTATTATTTAAGTTTACGTCGTGGTGTTGTTTTGCATTTATAATAAAATAAATATATACATATTACAAAAATAATAAAATAATAAAAATATATATACAGTACATTACTGTATCTATCTCGCAGATTTTCACCTATCGTGGTGGGGTTTGGAATGTAACACCCGCGATAGCCGAGGGGTTACTGTACTAACTTATATGTTATTCTTACTTCATTATGTAGTTATGAAGTGTATTTTAATCCGTCTCAATGAATCATTTCCTGTCATTTAACCATTTCCTTGTTTCTCATTTTATCTGCAATAAACTAATCCAAATGAATCTATGTCTTTTTTTTGTATGAGTGTGCGCATATCTGTGTATGAGTGTCATTTACCCAAGACTGTCGGTACATACATACATGTATACACTCACACATACGTGTGTGTAATCATGTATGTATGCATATATATATATATATATATATATATTATATATATTAATATATATAAATATATATATATAATATAGTTAATTCAAACATGAACAAAGAGGAAACACAACAACGCGAGGACGTGGGGAACAAGTATAGTGTTATTGGACGCTCAGGAAAGGAAAGAAAGAAGGAGGATTTAACGTTTCGAGCGGAGCTCTTCGTCAGAAATATAGAAAAAAGAAAAAGTCCAAGGAAGGGAAGACGGAGAAAGAAAATCGCCAACGATACACACGCAAGTTCTGTGATTGAGGAATCAGCAAAAAAAAAAAAAGAAAAACTACTGATTAGCTAAAAATACCATCTGGCGAGAGATAGATATTATTTATTTAAAGGACACAATACATGCCTTTAAGTGCCACTAATAGTTTTATATGTTGAGAAATATCTCAAAAACTATTTATTGGCACAAACAACATATCATAACACACACGTGTGTGTGTGTGTGTGTGTGTGTGTGTGTGTGTGTGTGTGTGTGTGTGTGTGTGTGTGTGTGTGTGTGTGTGCGCGCGCGAGTGTATGTTTGAAAAATATTCCATGCAAGTCGAGAAGTATGGTAAAATAAAAGGGAAACGCGCTCCTGTATTCATATTGCAGTTAATTAATGCTAAAGTATATCATTTAAGCAGATCATTTCAACTTACAATAATGTGTATTGAAAAACAGATCAACATGAAATTATTTCAAAATACATTATTACAGACTCCAAAATATCATATCATTACTAAAATTAACTCAGTTCAATATTACGTATTCCTAAGCACATTTTTACATCAAAATCATTTCAGAATGTACGATTAGACATTTTCATTGCACACAATTACAAAAGAACGTAATTAAATGTTCTGAAGTACATAATTACAAACCGGTTTCGCGTCTTGTAAGAAATATTCATTGTAATGTACGCCGTACACAAACACACACACACGTATATATATATATATTAATATATATATATATAATATATATATATATATTATAATATATATATATATACATACATACATATATATATGCACACACACATACATATATATATTCTGTTATTCTTTTACTTGATTCAGTCATTTGACTGCGGCCATACTGGAGCACCACGTAATGTATGTATGTATGTATATATATATATATATATATATATATATATATATATAATATATGTATATGTATATATATATATATATATATATATATATATATATATATATATATATATATACATATATGTATGTATGTATGTTGTATGTATGTATGTATGTATGTATGTATGTATGTATGTATGTATGTATGTATGTATATATTAATTGCTGATAGGGATACAGTATTTCGTTTTGCCACCATGTTATACTACCAGGTATATTAAAGTTTTATAATCCAATATTGCGTCCTACTTTTTGTGTTAGCAGTTTCTTGTTTTCATTTTTGTATCAATTGTATCCATTTATATTGTGTAATTCACTGATAAATTGTTACTCACCTCTTTGTTTCTTTGTTGTTAAATAAATGTTTTATTCGGCGTAAAATAAAAACAAAACTCTTTCGCACCCAAAGTAATGTGTGTGTGAGAGAGAGGGGGAGAAAGACGAACGATTTAAAATAAATAAATGATTTTAAATAAATATATTGTAATTCGTTTTGGGATTTGGTTTGCAAGATGCTTTATATGAGTTCGTGTGTTGAAGCATATTCTGTTGTGTCTGGGGAGAGTCATTTTCTTTTTGTGCCTTATTATTTAACACACTCACCGGTAAAATTTCCACTTAATTCTTATTTTTATTTTCCTAAAAGTTTCGATGCGTCTTGCAACCTTTTCAATAGTTTTGACTCTGTCTGTTATTTACACGGCGTTCCCTTTTGTTTGTTTGTGCGCATGTGTGTGGGTCAGTGTGTGTGCCTATACATGCACGCATGTACGTATGTATGTGTGTGTGCGTGTGTTTGCATGCGTTTGTATGTATATATGTGTGTGTATGCATATGCATATATGTATGTATGTGTGTGCATCTTTATGTACATATCTTGCATATTTATGTGCTTGCTTGTCCGTGTTTGTGTATTTTCTATGCATGTGTGTGTGAGCATGTGTTTGTATATATATTCACCTCTGTCTCCTTGTGTGTGCATATCTGTGTGTGCGTTTGCTATGTAACTATGTACCATGTTTGTATGTATGGATGTGCATCTTTATATGTGTGGATCCGTGTCTCTATATGTCTGTTCATATAGTCTTTATACCTATCTGTCTGTATATTGATCTCTTTATTTACATATCTAACATACAAACACATGCAAACACACAGACACATACATACGTACATGCGTGCTTGTATAAGCACACACACACACACACTGACCCACATACATGCGCACAAACAAACAAAAGGGAACGCAGTATATTGTAATTGTTGTGTGAGAAAGTATATATACTATGATTATAAA
The DNA here is from genome assembly GCF_006345805.1 of Octopus sinensis. Classification (NCBI taxonomy): domain Eukaryota; kingdom Metazoa; phylum Mollusca; class Cephalopoda; order Octopoda; family Octopodidae; genus Octopus; species Octopus sinensis. The sequence continues at coordinate 104,428,455 of NC_042998.1, read as the reverse complement.
ATATAGTGTCTTTCAAAAACAAAAAACAAAACATTTTACATTTTATTTTTTATGAACGTTATCACTTACTCTCTTTCTCTCTCTCTCTCTCTCTCTCTCTCTCTCTCTCTCTCTCTCTCTCTCTCTCTTCCTCTCTCACTTTGTCTTTCCCGTGAAACTCTCTGCCTCCTTCTTCCACTTTTCTTTATCTTTTTTTGTTAGACACCGTCAAAAAAGCAATGACTGATATTATTTATGACTAAAACCTATGTCTGAAAATAGATTTTTCCCGGTATCCGCGGGTGCCACGGGAAAAAATAAGTTGACAAAACCCAGATAGAATGTTGACGAATGTCCTCCTAAAATTGGAGCGACATGCGTGCTAATTTGTGGACGTGCATAAATTACAATCACGTACACACACACACACACACACATACACACATACACACACACACACGCGCGCGCGCACGCACACACACATCTTGCCTTTTATAGATATGATAAACTTTAAAATGAAAACAACGCACCGCTATCACAAAAAGTAGGAGTTAGTATTGACTTGTAACACTTTGTACTTGATAGTGTGTTATAGTTGCAAAGCAAAATACGATATCACTGCTAGCTATTACTATATACCTACAAGCTGCCAAAGATATGTTTAATATGTAAGTTGGTTTAAGGCGGTGAGCTGGCAGAAACGTTAGCACGCCGAGCGAAATGCTTAGCGGTATTTCGTCTGCCGATACGTTCTGAGTTCAAATTCCGCCGAGATCGACTTTGCCTTTCATCCTTTCGGGGTCGATTAAATAAGTACCAGTTATGCACTGGGGTCAACCTAATCGACTTAATCCGTTTGTCTGTCCTTTTTTGTCCTCTCTGTGTTTAGCCCCTTGTGGATAGTAAAGAAATATGTATTTCGTCTGTCTAAACGTTCTCAGTTCTAATTCCGCCGAGGTTGACTTCACCTTTCATCCTTTCGGGATCGATAAATTAAGTACCAGTGCGAACTGGGGTCGATCTAATCGACTGCCTTCCCCTCCCCCCAAAAAATTTCGGGCTTTGTGCCTAGAGGAGAAAAGAATATGGTTTGAGAAGATATATACCGCCCGGATTTTCGTTAGCTAATAGCTCTGATGACATAATTTGCTGATAAATATGGAATACAGTGGCATTCCTGCCATTGAATACTAGTTTTTAACACACACACATACAAATCTATATATATATACATATATATATATATATATATATATATATATATAATATATATATATATATATATATATATATATATATATATATATATATATATACATTTCAATACGGAGCAAATAATTCAGGAGAAAGTATTGCGAAGATATCATTGCCTCTATTATTATCTAGTGTAACAATTAAAAAATAATAATAACAGAATCAATAATATAGGCGATTGCAGGCCTAGAAAAGCATTAAATAGCTGAAGGATTAAAATTAATTAGCGGAAGACTAAGTATATCTGCCTGCTAGAAACAACAGTCAAAACTCTTACTTAAATCGCCAAAATACTCTAATAATATCTACAGAAATCAATCATCCGAAGGCAAACGGGCTAAGACAATCTATCAGCATACATTCAAGTATTTGGACTCAGGTGGACCGGTTTCTGGACTGGAACTATAGCCTCACCTTCCTCAGCACGCGTTATCATGATGGAGAGCCCCAACCCTATCATATTGAAGTCTGCGTATTTGCGTATTTGCTCCGTATTGAAATTATTTTCACACTGGTGGCTGCCATGATTTGGTGCAAAACGGAGACTCGTATATCCAGTCGGCCGTTTGTGATTATATGCACAACCGGAGTATAAATACGCATTTGTCTTCAGGTATTGTTTGTATATGATAGCGATTTCCTTGACCTTGGTGCTTTACTATTTAAGAACCCATTTCGCTTGAATGCAGAAATTTATGTATATAAGTATATATGTATGTATGTATGTATGTATGTATGTAT
>NC_042998.1:104411481-104423981 GCF_006345805.1 Octopus sinensis | reverse complement strand
CACACAAATATTGCACACATACTTGGATACATATACGTAAACATGCATACATACCGACACACATGCAGATACATACAAAAATGCATATGTATATTCATACATACATACATACATACATACATGCGTACGTACATATGTACATCCATACATGCATATATACACACACGTACATGTATATCTGTCTCTTTTGATTCCGCATGAGAGACACAAGCATATTTATAGCAGGGATGCTAACAAATCTGCAAGAAGACACACACCCACACTCTCACTCACACTCTCACCATATATTTGTGTATATCCACACATACACACATTCATACATGCGTATTCATATTTACAGATATTCTAATACCGTTTTGTAAAATATAAAAGAGTTATTTCGGCCTTATTAGCGACTGGTAGAATTTATTTTTTCCCGACCGAAGAATTTAAATAAACTCTAAAAAATTCAAAATAAAAAATATACACCAGCTTTCTAGAAAATAAAATCTCATTTTTAGCAATCGCCCATGCATATCACGAATCAGACATTAATCAAGGGTTAAAAAAATAGCTTTCAGCTTTTCTTAGCAACAAAAATAATTATACTGTCAACATTTTTGCCAACTGACATGCCGGCTAACTTTCACTCGGTATTTAGTATCCTCATATTGCATTTTACTCCTGAGATGCACTGTTTATTCGTCTAAGATCGCTGAAGGAACGTTATGGATAACACAGTGTGCATAGCAAATATAGCTGCCAAGATAGCATCAATTTTATTGAGGACTAGGGATGCGCCAGGGAGATCGATCTGGTTATTAGATTCAGCAATACCAGCAGCAGTTTCCTGTGAATCTAATGCGATTTGTAAGATCACGTAGATTACTCTTTACTCTTTTACTTGTTTCAGTCATTTGACTGCGGCCATGCTGGAGCACCGCCTTTAGTCGAGCAAATCGACCCCGGGACTTATTCTTTGTAAGCCCAGTACTTATTCTATCGGTCTCTTTTGCCGAACCGCTAGGTGACGGGTACGTAAACACACCAGCGTCGGTTGTTAAGCAATGCAAGGGGGACAAACACAGACACACACACACACACACATATATATACATATATACGACAGGCTTCTTTCAGTTTCCGTCTACCAAATCCACTCACAAGGCATTGGTCGGCCCGGGGCTATAGCAGAAGACACTTGCCCAAGATGCCACGCAGTGGGACTGAACCCGGAACCATGTGGTTGGTTAGCAAGCTACTTACCACACAGCCACTCCTACACCTAGAGATTGCCTTCTCTAGGTGTAGGAGATGCAGACCAACATCTTAATTTGATGCGACGAGTTGACAGTACTCATGTAAAATCATCTTGCACATCAGGAGTGATGATGATATAGCCAAGCGCACAAAGAATGTCTTGGTCGTTAACATTAAAAAGTAGTCCCATGTAGATATGCAATTAATTGTTTAATTTACTAGTTGCTCTTTTTTCTTTTTTCGCGAAACTCTTGATTTTTTCTTGTGAATCTCTTGCTTCCTTGAATGAGAGTTATATGTCTTTGATGATATCTTTGAATGTTTCACCAGACATTTCAACGTGTTTCCAAGTGCTTTTAATGTTTCTGTTTCTTTTTTAGTTCTGCATTTACCAACAGCTTCCTTTGTTGCTGTAACTATCATGTAACGTCTGGTTTTCCTTTGTCTCTATCGTACGACATTATTTTCACAACAACCAATCCAATTACGAAGTTAAAATTGCTATCTTTGTATCTTTTAGCATGTTGCTCATTTGTCAAATCAAACAGCTTTTATTTTTCCATGTCTGCAAGACCATCTTGTTACATTCTAAGATTTGTTTTTCATTAACTGTAACAGAGTGAGGTGGAGTCGAGATAGAAGTGAGAATCGGTGGTTCTAGAAGGAGAAAAAAGGAGACGGTGGGATGGTCAACCAAAAAAGAGATATCCGAGAAGTTAATAAGAGTGGTAGAGACAATAGAGGGGAGTTCTAAGGTAGGGTGGAAAGAGTCCACGAAAATGGTTAAGTAAATGAGTTGTTCATAGTTAGGGAAACGTCACTAATACAATCGATGAAATAAGGGCTGGCGAAATAGGATCCAACGTAATCAACGTGTATGATTGTATAGTCACAGCTCATCCTGGTGCCCACAGCCACGCCTGTAAACTTTTTGTAGATTTCTCTGGAAAGAAAATAGAAAACAGTAGAAAGGGTAAGGATGATGGTTTTTCAAGCGTAGTACGATGGACAAGAATTTTGAAAGCTGTATGGTGTAGATAAGGTGCGGGAGAGACTAAGTGAAATGCTTGTGTGTGATAGTGAAAGTAAGACTTTGGTCGCAGGATGTGTGGTCAGATGGTAATTTACATTAGAATAGAGGGCTGAGTATCTGCCGAAGCACTTCGCTCTTGGACAGATCGGACTGCCACTCCAATATAACACCATTCTTATTGGCGCGTTTAACGATGATATATCTAACAAAAAAGAAAGAAATATTGATTAATTAATTATTTAATTATTTCAATAAATACAAGGGACAACCTTTCGTCTTAATATCACAGCGAAGTATGGTGTTCCACATACCGAATTAGTGATAAACGAAGCAGTAAATGCACAAGATTATATATTACTTCTTTATTTTTCTATGTCGGCCAATGTATAAATACTGCGCATTCATGTGGCACTGATCCCACACCATAACATCGGAATATACATATACAATTTTCTATGTTTCTTGTTTTGTTTTTTTTCTTTTTGCACGCTGATGGCATCTTTAAATTGCGTGTCTACCATAATTGCTACAAATGTGTGTCAATATGTATACGTATAAGGCGGCGAGCTGACAGAAACGTTAGCACGCCGGGCGAAATGCTTAGCGGTATTTCGTCTGTCTTTACGTTCTGAGTTCAAATTCCGCCGAGGTCGACTTTGCCTTTCATCCTTTCGGGGTCGATAAATTAAGTACCAGTTACGCACTGGTGTCGATGTAACCGACTTAATCCGTTTGTCTGTCCTTGTTTGTCCCCTCTGTGTTTAGCCCCTTGTGGGTAGTAAAGAAATAGGTATTTCGTCTGTCTTTACGTTCTGAGTTCAAATTCCGCCGCGGTCGGCTTCGCCTTTCATCCTTTCGGAGTCGATAAATTAAGTATCAGTTGCGCTTTGGGGTCGATCTAATCGAATGGACCCCCTCCCCTAACTTATGAAAGTTAGGTGCTTGCAAAAACAAAATTGATGCATTTAGACTTAAACTTTTGTAAACGAAAAGACTAGCAAGAAACGTGGCAAAACTGGCGTAACTTAAATATCATAAATACAAATAACTTATACTGAATTTGAAAACAAAGCGAACAGGAAAGCTTTTACGTCGATCGCTAGAAATAGCAGTCAAGTGGTCACGCGACAATCCCGGCTATCTACGCTGGCGTGGCTGTGTGGTAAGAAGCTTGCTTCTCAACCGCATGGTTCCAGGCTCAGTCCTACTGGTTTGGCACCATGGGAAAGTGTCTTATACTTTAGGACGGTGGACAAGGACGAACAGACGAGCAAAAAGCTAGGAATACAAGAGTAGAAAGGCTAGAATAGATGTGTTTCTGTTATACTCAACGTACACTGAGGTCTTCCAAATGTAGATCAAGCGGCGATTGTGCAATTACAGTGGATGACGCCATGTAGCCATAGGCAGTGAACTTGCTTTATCGGCATGCTACGACAAGTTTCTATTTTAGCTAATATATATTCGTTTCTTCTATTACTTATTTCAGTGATTTAACTGCGACCATGCTGGAACACCGCCTTAAAAGGTTTTAGTTGAAGAAATCGACCCCAGGACTTATTCTTTGTAAGCCTAATACTTATTCTAGCGGTCACACTTGTCGAACCGCTAAGTTACAGCAGTGACTAAAACACACCGGTATCAGTTGTCAAGCGATGATGGGGAGACAAATACAGCCACACACAAATATATACATACATATATACAACAGGCTTCTTTCAGTTTCCGTCTACCAAATCCACTCACAAGGCTTTGGTCGGCTCAAGGCTATAGTAGAAGACACTTGTCCGATGTGCCGCGCAGTGGGACTGAACCCGGAATCATGTGGTTGGGAAACAAGCTTGTTACCACACAGTCACGGGTACCACACAGTTTCTATCTGTCAAATTAGCTCAGTCAGTCTACAGTAGAAAACACTTGCTCAAAGTGTCGCACAGTTGGACTGAATCCGAAATACGTGGGCGCAAAGCGAGCTCTTTTATCACACGGCCATTCTTACACCTAAAAAGGAAAATTGGTGCTACTATAGTATGATATCTACCTTGCTATTTGCGACCTACTATAAATGACAATGCACTCTACCAAACAACCCACTTACGGCTTTCAGCAATCAGTTCTAGCCCATTTGGTTGTCGGTACTTTTATGTTCAACGAAGAGGTTGGGACACTTTGATTCCTATCATAGAACGTGAATGTAAGCTTGACTTTTTAATACATTCCGATGAGTGGCCGGCCCACCATTGCTTAAAGAATATCGGCAGTCAGCACAAAACTGTCAATCGTCGAGTGAATTATGTGGTCCTGACATCAGGATCTCATATATACGCTATTGGGCGATTTTGGCTTGATGCCAAGACTGAAATACTCAAGGAATACAGAGGCGTACCTACGCAACATTTTCAATCACATATGGATCATTATTGTTGGAAAATGCAAAGGAAAAACGATGACCTGTTCACTGCTTTTTTTAAAATGGTATCAGATCAGTTTACAAACATTAAAATCAATATTTGATAATTTTTTATTTTGTATAATATGGTGTTAATGTCTTAAGAAGTTAATGATTTTTAGTAAACTTTGCACTACAAACTGCTCCTTTCCTTTTGTAGAATAAACGTTTAATGATTTTTAACATATTTCATACTATCAACAGTTGGTAATAGAGATCATACTATAGTAGCACCGGAAAATGTTCTTGCCATTTCTGACCTGTTGATTGACCATGTATGTGTTCACTCATTGCTGGTATTGTTCAATCCCAGCTCAGCTCTAACGAAGCAGACTTATGATAACAAACATCTTCCTCATGGCAATCAAGGAAATTGTTATTTGAGGGACATTTGATGGCTATTCCTTACATGCTGCATTTTTGGGTAGAAGTGGTGCACTATATCCTTCAATCATGTTTTTTTCTTCTTCATTGTTAAATTCGTTTCACAATACCGAATGTATATCGAACAAAATATCTTTCCGTTCGCCATGCTTTAAAAGTTACTACATCGTTCATCCGCCGAACTGTGTGAATCGTCTGCTCAAAAATAGTGACATTATTATCATTATTATTATTATTATTATTATTATTATTATTATTATTATTATTATTATTATTATTATTACTATTATGATATGCACACACACACACACATACTTGTTAAATAGACGTGATTGTATTGGATGACACGCAAGCGGAAGCTTTTAGTGATAGTCGGAGGAAGAGAAGAGTGGGATGTTAACGAATTTAACCAGTTAGAGTATAGATGAAAGGCGGGGAGAGAAAGAAAGAGAGAGAGAGAGACTGAAAGAGAAACTGGAGAAGAATGGGAGAACGTAATATAAGACTAAGCGAGAGAGAAAGAGAAATAAAACAAAAAGGAAGAGAAATAGGTGGACACCTCTAAAGCCACAGAAAATTGACTGAAAGTAAGTGAGATTAGAGATTTGCGTAGACTCGCAGGCACACATATACACAAGTACAAATACTTTTATATTGAATCTTAATCACTTAATATGTCTGTTTATGAGTGCGACTGCGTGATTACTGAAAAACAAAATAAAATATAATTTATATAATGATGTAAGAGTTTCGCTTCGCAAGAGAGTATCGTTCATGGTTCGATCACAGCGAACGATAGATACCTTGTGCAAATGTCCTCTATAACCTGGCACGATTCGAATTTAGTGGAAGATAGCTGTATTCTATCTATCTATCTATCTATCTATCTATCTATATCTATCTATCTATCTATCTATCTATATCTATCTGTCTGTCAAATCTTTGTGCGTGTGTGTTTGTGTGTGTGTATGAATGTATATATGTGTGCATATGTGTGTATATATATATATATATATATATGTGTGTGTGTGTGTGTGTGTGTGTGTGTATGTGTGTGTGTGTGTGTGTGTATTATACAAAGAACACGCGTATTTGAAAATAATAATCGAAAGCGCTTACACACACTAGGAAAAAAACTTCTTCCAAAAAGGTTAGTGGCATTCTGTTATATTATAACATTTAAAAAATATATATATATTCTAAAAAAATCTCCCTTATTCTTAAAAACTGTACTAAGTAATTTTCACAAAGACTTTCAAATATATATATATATTTATCTATATGGCCAGCCCAACTAGTCACACACACACACACACACACACATACACGGATAAACACATGCACACACACTCACACATATATACGAATAGGCCTCTTTCTCTCTCTCGCGATACACACACATACACACACACACACACATATCCATGTGAATGTATGCATACATATAAATCGGTATGTGTGTATGAAAGTATGTATGTATGAAGGGAGAACTATCTTATAGCTGGGCGGGACAAGCATTGCTCATGTTTCTTCAGCAGGATCTTCGAGACTAAAGGGGTGAATGAAGTGATCCTCAAATTGTTGCCACAGGGAGAACTCCGTTGTTAGTACACAGGTGCCTGGTAAATCGAGTGTCGAAGTAAATTTAGTTCACACCCAACAGACCATAGCGGGATTTGAACTCAGAGCGCTGAGTGTCAGAGTAAATCTGATGCCCTACTTATTCACATGTATGTACGTATGTATGTATGTATGTATGCATGTATATATGTATGTATGCGTGTGTATGTTTTTATTTACGTCTGGATGTGTTTGTATAAGATTTATTCGTACTTTTCATTACACGCTCGCACAAACAAGCATGCGCGCGCGCACACACACACACTCGCAATATTCCGTGGCTTATTTGCAGTTATTGAACTACGGCCATGCTGTAGCTTGGCCTTCAAAATCTATTGTTGATTATATTGATTTTGCTTCTTTATCTGCTACTTAATTTGTAGATGTCGTGAGGGAGCTCGGTGCATTCAGCCGAGATATGAAGGCGGGAATAACTAGAACGAAATCAAAGAGCATAAAGCATGTATGCGTTTGAGGGTCGGGGTGATTGGAAAATCTACCAGCGCGTGTGTGCGTATTAGAAAATAAAGTGGAGGCGCAATGGCCCAGTGGTTAGGGCAGCGGACTCGCGGTCATAGAAACGCGGTTTCAATTCCCAGACATGGTGTTGTGAGTGTTTATTGAACGAAAACACCTAAAGCTCCATGAGGCTTTAGCAGGGGTTGGTTGCGAACCCTGCTGTACTCTTCACCACAAATTCTTCTCACTCTTTCTTCCTGTTTCTGTGGTACCTGTATTTCAAAGCCATGTCACACTCTGTGTCACGCTGAATCTCCCCGAGAACTACGTTAAGGGCACACGTGTCTGTGGAGTGCTCAACCACTTACACGTTAATTTCACAAGCAGGCTTTCTATTGATCGGATCAACTGGAACGGAGTGCCACGACGTATTTTGTAGTCTCATCCTGTAAAAGATAGCAAGAGAGAGTAAAGGAAAAGGAGGGAGAAAGATAGATAAGGTAGCGAATGAGAATGTAAAGCAAGACGTATTAATTGGAAAATTTAAGAATCAATTAACTATATGGAGAGAGAGAGAGAGAGAGAGAGAGAGAGAGACTGACAGACAGAAAGTGAGAGTGATAGCTAGACTGAGCGAAAGAAAGCAAGGATGAAAAAGCCAGACACAGACAGTGGGTGTGCACGACAATGTATGTATATGTGTGTGTGTGAGTGTGTGCATATATGTGTGTGTGTGTGTGTGTGTGTGTGTGTGTTTGTGTGCGTATGTGTGTGTGTTTGATGAAACCCAACGATCAGCAAATTAGTGTCTTATATCTGTCGTATTTCTACTTCGATTATTTGTTTGTGGAGTGACATCTAAGACATATTCAATTCTAGCAATTGGTTTGAAAAAAAAATTTGAATTTTATATATTTTTTGTATTTTCAGTATATCTACGTTAGGTCGTTTTAAGCGATTTGTATATATATATATATATATATATATATATAAAATATATATATAATATATATATATATATATATGCCCACCCCCACTCTATGCCTTACATCCACTCCCACATACCCCATCTCTACCCCATCCTCAGCCTACCCACATACCCCACCTCTACCCCAACCCTCAGCCTACCCACACCCCACCCTTGCTTTCCCCACTCTCGCCTTCCCCACATCCCAAAACCCTCACACCACACCACACACCACTACACCATACACCACCATACCACACAACACCAAATCACATAACATCACATCACGTCACACCACCACGCTAGCACTGACCACTTCCCAGCCGCGCATCCACACACCTACACATAAACACACGCACATATCAAGGTCACCAGCCCTCTTCCACACGTACATACAAGCTGTCTTACAAACGCGCGCCTTTGTTTTGGGATCACCACTATTTTATTATCTTCCCTTCTTCCTAGCTCTCCTGTGTGACCCCTCTGTCCGGCATTCGCTATGATAGATCGATAGCCACTACACATTCTTTATATTCTCTCCTTGTTTCTTTCTGTGTTCCTTTCTAGGCTCGAAATGTTAAAGACTTTTTCACTTCCCGAGCGTTAAACTAATACATCTGTTTGTTGTCTACACCACCTGTCTTCGTCTTTTTTTTTGTGAATTCTCCCTATATATATATATCATCTACTTTCTATTAATCTCTCTCCCTCTCTCTTTCTCCTTATATCTATACATACATATGTGTGTGCGTGTGTGTATATATATAATATGTGTGTGTGTATGTGTGTGTGTGTGTGTGTGTTTATATAATATAATATATATATATATATATATATATATATATATATATATATGTGTGTGTGTGTTGGTATATATGTATGGATATAGTGCTATGAATATCCACACACACACACACACACACACAACAAACAAACACACACACACACACACAAGCAAACACACACAGATACATATATACATACAAGCAGGTAACGGTAAGAATATAATCATATACATATTGCATGCAGAAAAAATATCTATATAGATGTGTACTTTACTTCATTTTATTCATTTTTTTACTTCATTTTATTTATTTATTTTTATTAGTCGCCTAGTTAAGAATCTGTCTTTAGCAGTGTTGACAGCATGTTGTCTTTTATAATTTTTGTTTTGTTTGTGATAGTCGTGTTTGCGGATGTCTTGTATGTTGGCAGAGTATGTGGATATTGGCTACATATGGTGGTTGGATTACTATCGCGGTTGTCGTTATATTTCAAGGAGAGATAATCACCGGATAGTGTAATGGGATAGCGGAATGAGAAGTAAACAAGGGAAAAGCAATAAATGTAAATAAATATAAATAATATATATAAATATAAATATATTATAAATATATAAATATAAATAAAAAATATCAAAAAGGAATTAAAAAAAAATTGATGGTTTGAAGTTATTGATTATTTGATAAAAAAAAATCATCGTAGTGGGGAAGATATAAGATGAAAGAGAATTATGGGCGGTCGGAAAGAGTGAGAGAAAGAGAGAGAAGGAAGTATAAAACAGAAAGTGAGCAATGAGAGAGATTAGAGTAAGGTAATAGTGATGGGGAAAAGATTAAACCGATGGATAGAAGCATAGAGCAAAAAGTGGGGGGAGACAGGAAGAGTGAGATAAAGAGGAGCAGGGAGTGAGAGAAGAAGTGAGAGACATGAGATAGACAGAGATAAGGAGAGATGCTTATCTGAAGTGATTCAGAGATCGTATGTTTGTTAGGGCACAAGGTAAGACATACATACATATACCATATATATTTATACACACACACAACACACACACACACACACACACACACACACACACACACACACACACACATTCTTTTATCCTTCAATTCTTTTGCTTGTTTCAGTCATTTGACTGCGGCCATGCTGAAACACTTCCTTAATGGGTTTTAGTTGAAGAAATCGACACCAGGATTTATTTTTGTAAGCCTAGTAATTGTTTAATCGATCCCCTTTGCTGAATCGCTAAGTTACAGGGATGTAAACACACCAACATCAGTTGTCAAGCGATGGTTGGAGACAAACACAGACACAAAGACACACATAAATATATACATACATACACACACACACACACACACACACACACACATGACGGGCTTCTTTCAGTTTCCGTCTACCAAATCTATTCACATTCGATGCAATAGTAGAATACACTTGCCTAAGGTAAAAGTTCCTCACAGTGGGGCTGAACCCGGAACCACGTGGAAGTAAGTTTCTTACCGCACAACTACATACATACATACATGCATACATGTATGTATGTATGTATGCATGTATGTATGTATGCTTGCATGTGTGTATACATGCAGAATTGTATTCTTTACTTTATGTATGTATTCTCATGCATATAGTTGCATGTCTAGACATGCTCATATATATTTAAATGATAAACATCTGGAAAATTTTACAAATTTTTACAGTTCTAGTGATGGACTGGTTCTGTAGTCTTCGAATCAGCTGTCTCCTTTCTGGCTTTGGGAAGATTGGATATATAACGCAGTGTGTTACATATCCCATCCCAGTGTCCCAATAATTATAGGTATAAATCTGAACTTGTAATCTGGATAGAGTAACTGCAGATTTCTCAATAATTCAGCGTAGGTCAATGTTCAGCAACCTTTTTTCACTTGCTCCACACTTATATTCTTTTCAAAATTCGGCAGTACACCGGAGCTAAAATTGTAACTAAAAGAATACGGAAAAAAATTACATTCAGGTTTTACTGCAGCACATCTAGCATTGTCTCGTAGCAACACCAGTCTGCCACGGCATACCGGTTGGGGAGCACTGACATAGGTATTCTCTTTTTCACTGATCTTCAGCTTTATGTTAACATCCGCTGGGCAGCTGAACTCCACAAGTTTACACAGTTTCTCTTCTCTATCCAAAATGATTATATCAGGCCTATTATATTTACATTTTATTGACATTCTACCAGTACTCCTTTTTATTATAACTGGCTATAGCTTCCCCCATACTGTATGTTATGTTTTGTCCTCGGGATTATCCTTCCAACAGATTTCATTATATATGTATGCATGTATGTATGTAGGAAGGAACTCTTGAGATTCAACGGCCATCCAATAAATGTGTATTTTTTTTTCTCTTAAGGCTTAAGGCTGTATCATGCGCGGCGACATAGAAATAATAGGACTGAATACCCGATCGCGCGGTTAAACCATTGAGAGTGAAGGACTCCTAGCCTTTGTTAGGGCATCCTTCTAGGAGAAGGTAGCTCAGGTAACTGGGATAACTCCGACATAAAACCTGCGGCTCAGTGGTTACCGATGATATTGACTTGTTCTTCTTTTCAGATTATGGCTGCTGTTGCTTAGTGAGTGGAATTGACTCAGTGCACAGCCTTTCCTCACTTTTAAAAAAAATTTCTTGCACAGGTATTGCACGATAACAACATTGTTCATGATTGTTGATGGTGCTGTGAGTCTCAACTGAATGGCTGGCTGTAGCCTTAAAAAGCAAATAAAAATCACATTCGATCACAACACCAATAACAGTTAAGCTTCGTGCAATGGCCGTACTCAATAACGAGGGGGCTGCCATCATGTATGTATGTATGTATGGATGGAGGGATGGATGGATGAGTATTGGTGCGTGTATGTGCGTGCGTGTGTGTATATATTACATTATATCATATTATGTTGTACACACGTGCGCGCGGCGGACTTCAAGTTTACTAGCAGGCGAGTATAAGCTACTAGTAGCTTGTACCACACAGTCACTATTTTTTTTCAGGTGCCTGTTTTAGGTACCCATGTTGTTACGAGCAGATAAAGATACCCGCTTGTCATTCCGACTCTTGACGCAGCGGAACATCAGAAAATGGGAACTGGAACGAGGGAAGGTTTCACCAACAAAAGATTGCTACTCATTTTCCGCCGAGTAGATTGACACAATGTAAAATGTTATGCCTTGCTGCAGTAATCAATGCAATGTCCAGTACAGGAATCGAACCTGTGATGTTATGACTGTGAACCCAACACTCAAAGAACTAGTGCACTTGCTTTATCTTCCTATCTTTCTATCTTTCTTTTTTTCCTCTCTCCCTACACACGCGCGTGCGTATAATACCAGCGGTTGAAATACACGTTTATAACATAACTTCAAATTTTGGCACGGGAGCAGTAATTTTAGGGGAGATAGTCGTCTACATTGAGCTCAGTGCTCAACTGGTACTCATTTTATATCGATCCCGAAAAGATGTAAAGCGAAATCGATCTCGGCGATTTGGTTATAATCCTTGAATAAACTTAACTATCTATTGC
>NC_042998.1:104406841-104411381 GCF_006345805.1 Octopus sinensis | reverse complement strand
AATTTACACATGTGTAGGGTATAATATATATATATATATATATCTATATATATATATAATATATATATATATATATATATATACATATACATATCTGATATTGAATATAGATATTGTATAATAATAAATATAAATATAATATGAAGATATATAGTATGTATATATATATTATATATCTTTATATATATATATATATATATATATATTTGTCTCTATATACACATATATGTGAATGTATGTACATAGAAGTAAAATAGAAAGCAAAAATTTATAGAAAAAAATAATAATTAAAAAAAATAACATGCAAACAACTTATAAAAACTATGAATAAATTTCAAGAAAAGGATAAAGAATAAAAGAAAAGTAAGCAAATATCCGTTTTTATTTTTTCTTGTCGAAAGAGAGATAACGATAATAATACAGGCGATAAATAAATAAATGAATAAATGAAAGCTGTAGATGAATCAAATAAAATTATCCCATTGGGATACTATAAGTAATTACACAATTTTATTCATACGACTGGCAATTTTGTAAAGTGGTTCGCCACCAGGGTTTCAAATATGGCGGCTCTAGAAAGCCGAACAGAGCGCCGTAAACGAGTGGAAAAATAGGATTGTTGAAATTGGAATGTGCTAGTGGTGATGGTGATGTTAGTGATGTTGGAAAAGCATCGAAAAGCTTGAAAGGTGGATGTAGCGTGAGTGGTAGGGTTTAGGTTATCAGGGCGGATGTGTAAATTTGTGGATGTGTGAGAAATGATGTTGTGAAAAGATAGTGAGAAAGCAATAGCTGGAAGATGGTATGTGTTTAAATGGTGAAGGTGAATGTCATGACGATCTTTGTAAAATAGAAATTGAAAAGAGAAAGAAAAAGAAAAAAGAAAATGAGGGAAAATGCGTCTAAAAAAACACATTAAAAATGTGAGTGAAGAGAATGAAAATACGAAAGTATGAGGTAATCGACAAAACAGATTAAGAAGGATAACTGACAGAAAAGAAAGTCTTTACAAAATTATAAGTAATCAAAGAATCATTAAATAATATATAGATAATGTGAACATATACGTATATTTAGAAATATTTGAACTTTGTGACTTGATGTGCTAAAATATTTAGTGAGAACATTCCTAGACTTTTGGTTTTGGGATTTGAATTCGTCGTTTCTTATTTGCGTATATATGTCTCTCTATCTATCTGTCTCTCTCTCTCTCTCTCTCTCTCTCTCCTCTACAGGGTGGCCCAAAAGTAGGTTTACACTTATCCAACTATCTCTTTCACATTCATACGAGGGGCGTTCAATAAGTAATGCCCCTGACCCTCGTCCCATAGCAGTAGAGCAACGAAACTTGGCACAGTTATTAGACTTTTTCTACATAGGAACCACCCAGAGATACGCATTTCTCCCATCGTTTGATGCAGCTCTGGAGACCGTTTTTGAAGAAGACCCCAGCTTGGTCCTCCAACCACAACATGACTTCAGAAATCAAGGCTGCCTTATTTGGGAAACGCTTTCCTTTCAAAAACAACTTCATGGCTGGAAAGAGGTGAAAATCAGAGGGTGCAATGTCAGGAGGGTAGGGGGGATGGGGGAGGAGTTCATAGCCGCACGCCTGTGCTTCTGATCTGGCGACACACAAGTTGTGGACCGGAGCGTTGTCCTGCAGGAGGAGGATGCCTTTGCTGATCTTACCCCGCCTCTTGATTTTGATAGCTTCTCTTAATTTCCTCAAAAGTGAAGCATAATAGGCTCCTGTAATTGTGGTACCCTTTGCCAGGAAATCTGTCATCACTACTCCGTCCTGGTCCCAGAAAACTGTGAGCATGACCTTGCCAGCGGAGGGCTGCACCCTTGCCTTCTTTGGAGGAGGTGAGTCACGGTGCTTCCACTGCATTGACTGGGCTTTGGTGTCTGGATCATAGTGATGGACCCAAGTTTCATCCTGTGTAATCAGTCTTTTGAAAAATTTTGACTCATCTTCTTGGCATATCTGCAAATTCATCCTCGAGCACTCGACGCGTTCTTGCTTCTGGAAAGGTGTGAGCAACCTGGGAATCCATCTGGCAGACACCTTTTGCATATGCAAATGGTCATGAATGATAGTTTCCATAGACCCGGTACTAATCTTGACCTCATGGGCTATTTGGCGAATAGTTATGCGTCGATCTTCCAAAATGGCAGCCTCAACTTGACGGACAGATGCCTCATCAATGGCAGGAGGGGGTGACCAGATCTGGGAGCTGTTTCCACAGAGTTCCGACCATGTTTGATTTCACGATGCCAGTGTTTTACAAGGTCATATGATGGGGCATCATCACCATAAGTTACTTTTATTTCATCAAAAGTCTCCCGTGGTGTGCGTTCTTTCAAATACAAAAACCGGATCACTGCTCGACACTCAACAGGCTCCATTTCACACTTGACTCAGTTCAAACACCTGTAAATCAGAAACCACAATTAGTTCAGAGCTGTAATTTGCCACTTCATCTATAGAGATATAAATAATTGAATTGCACATGCAAAATTCCAGCTAGATCAAACAACCGCAAGTGGGTCAGGGACATTACTTATTGAACGTCCCTCGTATATTAACAATTATTCTATGCTAATTTAGTGAATTGTAAGATGGAAATTTAAATATAAAATGTTTTAAAAGAAATTTAAAGTGCCTATGTGATAACTGTAAACCTACTTTGGGCCACCCTGTAATATAATTATATATATATATATATAATATATATATAATATATATATATATATATATATATATATATATATATATATATATAGTACTTGAAACTTCTGATACGTACCATTTGGTAAATGAAGAAGTTTGATGTTGCTCCCAACATCTGCGTTTCTTGTTGCGAAGTAGATTTATCCCAAACTCTTGACATGAGGAGATCTAGTTTCGTTCCGAAAACACCGACATCCATCTCATGTACGTTTCTCAGGCTTTGTGGGAGGTTACTGAAAAGCTGTAAGCCCTTGAAACTCAAGCTGCAGCAGTAAAGTCTAGCACAAGTTCTTCAGGTTTTTCCAGATGTATATCACTGCATATCTTTCCCACCTTCGTTCTTGGCAGTAGAGTCTTAACTTTTCCAGTGTTTTCCAGTAAGTGACATGCCACATTGACACGATCTTCTTCATGTAGCTTTGCTAAATTGTTTCGAGTTCCACCATTAATTTTACGCTATATGGTAATCATAGTTGAGAACATTAGTCTAAATGGCTGGGGACAAATGTCCTTCAGAGGGCCATCATGGTTTCCTGTTCTCTTGTGATAATTTTGAGGCCACTCATAAATGTATACGCATATATGTATATATGTATATGTATATATATTAATATGTGTGTGTGTCTATGTGTGTGCGCGTGTGCACGCACGTGTATATATATATATATATATATATATGTATGTGCACATATATGTATATACATGTATATAAGTATATATTGTGTGTGTGTGTTGGTATATATATAATATATATATATATAATATATATTATATATATATATATATATATAATAAACGTGTGTGTGTGTGTTTGTGTATGTATGTATATGTTTATATATATATAAACCATAAAAAGTCGAGAGGTATGAAGGATGAATGTTCTAATTAACCACTTGACACCATTAGGATTACGGTGGTTTGCAGCCTTCTTCATTTAGTAATAATTTCAGTGCGGAATAAAATTATGTTTACGCGTTTGTACTAATATGTATGCTATACATTATATAATATTTTCACAGAGCTGAATATACAACAGAGTTGTATCATTGGTGTAATCATAATATTCTGATGATCTAATGAGCTAGCTTT
Organism: Octopus sinensis; assembly: GCF_006345805.1. Taxonomy (NCBI): domain Eukaryota; kingdom Metazoa; phylum Mollusca; class Cephalopoda; order Octopoda; family Octopodidae; genus Octopus; species Octopus sinensis. Next base: position 104,407,555 of record NC_042998.1, on the reverse strand, counting down.
CTTTATTTGCACTGATTTATGAATATACAATTGAATTGCGTAATGCATAGCATGCGTATTAATACAACCATGTACACATAATTTTATTCAACACTGAAATTATTACTGCTCGAAGAAGGCTACGAAACGATCGTAATCCTAAGGATGTCAAATAGTTAAATAAATATATACATCTCTTATACCCCCTAACTGTTTATGGTTTGTATACCCCACATGATGGAATTTCATTGATCAGTTCTTCTGGATTTAAGTTGCATGGACACAGTGCATAACACTTCTTTGTATTTCGTTACTACCTGATCTGATAGCCGGATCCGTTAGAGGAACTTTCTGTGATAGCCAGAATCCATAGCTTATACAAGTTTATATACATACATGTGTGTATATATGTATACATGTATATAAACTCAGATACTCGATGTATGTGTATATACATACAGACACAGGGAATCTGTCCACACGCACTGTCGCATACATACACACGCAGAAATATATACACACACCACACACTGTCGCATCATTTTTCTGATGGACGAATTGCTTTTCCACCTTTATTTGATTTTTGATTTTTACTCATGTCCCTTTGTGTTTGAATTTCAATAACTGCACAGGGAAACCCCACATTTAATCTTTTCAGGATCAATAAAGTATGTACCTGAGCTTTTTTCCATACATAAAATACGTAACTGAACTTTTTTCCGTTCGTTTGTGAGT
>NC_042998.1:104386841-104399341 GCF_006345805.1 Octopus sinensis | reverse complement strand
TCACGCACATACACACACACAAAGTATTTGTGATCCTATACATACATACGTACATTTATACATATATACATACATACGACAGACATACACACACACACACGCACACACACACACACACACATATATATATATATACATACTCATAATTTTATGTGTGCTCAAATAGCAAAACTCAGAAATATATTGTTTTTTATGAATGTACTCTCTCATACATAGATACACATTCCTACACATTCGCACACACGAACACATAAGCACACACATATATGAGTATATATATATATCCATGTATATATTCACGCCCATCTCTCTCTCTCTCTCTCTCTATCTATCTATCTATCTATCTATCTATCTATCTATCTATCTATTATCTATCTATCTACCTATCTATCTCTCTCTCTCTCTCTATCTCTCTCTCTATCTCTCTCTGTTTATATATACCATTCTTTAAACCCGTGTAAGTTAAACCTGTGATCATTATATAGACTCAGTTTTGATACATCAATTGAACAATACATCATATAATAGACGAATAGTCTTTGTTTTACCATGTGTGTTTGTGTGTGTGTGAGTGGATGCGTGTGTGTGTATGTGTGCGATGTGTTTGTGCGTGTGTGTGTGTACATGTGTGACTGTCATTTGAGATGAAATGTGAATCAATCGAAACGCTATTTTAAGCTTAGCTGTTTAGTTCTCCCGTTGATTCAGTATTTTGTACACTATACTCAAACTGGTTTCACCATGTTTCCTCAAAAGGTAACTTCTATTTGATACTCTTCTATTTCTGTGTGTCTATGTGTTTATATGTATGTATGTATGTATGTATGTATGTATGTATGTATGTATGTATGTATGTATGTGCCTGTGTGCGTGCGCATATGTTGGCAACTGTGGGTCTGTGTGTGTACGCATGATACATATATGCATATATTTCTATGTATATACATATGCATGAATGTATGCATGTATTGTATGCACAAATGTATGTATGTATGAAGAAGAGAATGCGTAAATAATGCTCATATAACTTGTTTGCTATTTTAGTTGGTTTCTTCCTCTGCATTTTCGTCTGTGCATGTGGATACTGGATTTGAAACTCTTTCTACAAGAAATTCTTTTCTACTCTAGGCACAAGGCCCAAAAGTTTTGGGGTGTGGGGCCAGTCGATTAAATCGATACCGGTATGCAACTGGTATTTAATTCATCGATTCCGAAAGGATGAAAGGCAAAGTCGACCTCGGCGACTTTGCCTTTCAGAACGTAAAGACAGACGAAATACCACCCGGCGTGCTAACGTTTCTGCCAGATCGCCGCCTTCTTTGTACAAGAAATTATGACCATAAATGATTATCCGTTGCCTTTCAGAAAATATGTATCAGTGCGCATGTTCCTTTTTCCAGAGGACAAAAAAAATGATGCTCCAGTGAATATTTTCGCGAACAATGAATACTGCAATATTCTTCCTTTGAAGTCACACTCTTCAACTTGACAGGGTCGATAAATAAACTACTAGCTTTGTACAGAGATCGGTTTATCTCTTTGACTCTTTATCTGCCTCACTATCTATTTTTCTTTTCTTTCTTTTTGTCTTTCATTTTTTCTCCCCCTCACCCACCCTCTCGCTCCACATACACAAACATATATTCATATGAATCGGTTACGTTATATTATGAGGAATGTCATGTGGAATTAATCATAATATTCTTTCCTCCGGAAATGGAGAATGAAGTTGTTAGTATCCAGCAACTTCTCATCATAGAGTAACTTATGCTCCTGGAACAAGCAAAACTGGCTTCAAGTGCTGCAATAAATGAAAAGAAAGCACTACATTACGTTTACTAGAAAGATATTATATTGTTTCTTCCCAACCTGTTTCACTGTTGTGGTTTTCAGTTATCTCTTCATTGGATGATCCGAGTACAATTGTATATTTGATCGCGACGAGGTATTTCCTTGATCCCGTTGCGATCAAATACTTTGTTGCCTTATGCTAGAGATCAACATTAGTAGCCAAACCACTGTAATGGAATTAGATTGGATAATTGTAATCTACTTCGAGATCGAAACTCAACAGTAGCAGTCGTACATTTAACTGCATACCTAAAACATAATCTTTCTTTCTCTCTCTCTCTCTTTCTCTCTCTCTCTTTCTCTCTCTCTCTCTTGCTCTCTCTCTCTCTCTCTCCTCTCTCTCTCTGTCTCTATATTTAATATATAATATATATATATATATATAATATATATATATATATTATATATATATATACACATTATATATATATATATATATACACGTATATATATATATATATATATATAATATATATGCATATGTATATATATATTGGGAGTTGCAATGGCCCTGTGGTTAGGGTAGCGGACTCACGGTCATAGGCTTGCGGTTTCGATTCCCACACCGGGCATTGTGAGCGTTTATTGAGTGAAAACACTTAAAGCTTCACGAAACTCCGGCAGGGGCTGGTGGTGAACGCTGCTGCACACTTTGATCACAACTTTCTCTCACTCTTTCTTCCTGTTTCTGTTGTACCTGTATTTCAAAGGGCCAGCCTTGTTACACTCTGTGTCACGCTGAATCTCCCCGAGATTACATTAAGGGGTACACGTGTCTGTGGAATGCTCAGCCACTTGCACATTAATTTCACGAGCAGGCTGTCCCGTTGATTGGATCAACTGGAACCCTCGTCGTCGTAACCAGTAGATGTATATATATATATATATATATATATTATATATACACACGATCACATGTAAATATCTACATATATACATGCATATATATATGCATATATTCATATATATATATGTGTGTGTACGTAAGTGTTTATTTATAAATACCAGGTTTCGGTTGACCCAAGGCTAAAATATACTTCTTAAAAATTCTAACCGATTGGATCGAACACGGGACTTCATGACAGCATGGCGCGAACGTACACGTGCACACACACACATACATACACACATGTACACGTACACACTGAAGGACGAGTGTATGTGAATGTGTGTGTGTGGGGGGGGCGTTAAATATATTCATCTATAATTATATACATACATTTATAAATGTACGTATGTAATTGAAAAGCAAGCAAATGTATAGAATAACGGTTCACTGCTTCCCAACGTTTCATCCTTGTGCCGCGTCTTCTAGTACTGAGATTAGCTATTTTATTAAAATAAAGAGCAGAACTAAACTCATATGAATATTTATATGTTTAGTCTTTACAATTTAAATGGATCGCCCTCTATCTGATTGTGGGTACGTATGTATGTATTCTGAAATATATAAATACTAAATACATATACACTTATATATTCATTTACGCAGAAAGACACACGCACGCACACATACACACATACATACACACATATATGTATAATTAAAATGGATGTGCATATAAGTATACATATGTATAAATGTATATACATATGTGTGTGTCTGTGTATATGCAGATGGAGAGAGAGGAACAAACAGTAGATATATATATATATATATATATATATCTATATATATATAATATATATAGATATAGATATAGATAGATAGATAGATAGATAGATAGATAGACAGACAGACAGACAGACAGACAGACAGACAGATAGACAGACAGACAGAGAGACAGATAGATAGATAGATAGATAGATAGATAGATAGATAGATAGATAGATAGATAGATAGATAGATAGATAGATAGATAGATAGATAGATAGATAGATAGATAGATAGATTGATTGATTGATTGATAAATGCGTGTGTACATATAGATATATAGGGAGAATTAAAAACAAAAGGCGAAGACAGGTGGAGTAGACAACAAACAAATGTATTAGTTTAACGCTCGGGAAGTGAAAAAGTCTTTAACGTTTCGAGCTTACGCTCTTCCACAGAAAGGAACAAGGAGAGAAGATAAAGAATGTGTAGTGGCTAGCGATCTGCGTGTGTATGTGTGTAAACACCGCAGTAACAAAGACATAGTCATGTTCCATGCGTCGTTTCATTAAGAAATTCATTTTCTTTTTTCCTGCAGTATTTATGTCCTTTGGATCCCAAGAAACTGTATATATTATATCCAATATATGTCCACATATATGTATGTACGAAGATATACACAGACATACGCAACACATATTTATATATATATATGCACTTATATGTGTGTATTTGTATAAGTACGTATCTATCTATTTATATACCCTTATTTAAGTATACTCATTTAAAGGTAGTATTCAAAAATGTCAACTTATCTCTGACTCCCATGAGTTCGACATTCCAAAGTTAATATGTGTTAAGTACTATATACATGTTCGTATATATCTCAGTAACTAAGATCTGTTTTATATGATTTTCGTATTGTGAATAACAACTTCTCCAATCGATGTTTTTTCTCTACTTATTCCAAAAACTTACGCTTACTTTCTATCCAACTTCACCTAATTTATGCATTCATCTCTGTTTAAAGCAAAATTAGTAATAATCTTTTCATTTTTATTTTAGAAATTTTTTCATGTAACGTCCTGAGTTGAAACTCCGTCATCCTTTGGGTTACGATAAAATCATTTACCAGCAGGCTACTAATTCGATTTAATTGCCTATGGCCCCAAATTTCAACCTTCTTAGATGCAGTTAGTATTGTAGAGAACTCTATAAAACGTTGACGTACAATTATTTTGGTAGCTCGTTATGTCCCTACACGTTGTCAGATAGAATCTTGCTGGTATCGATTTTACTCTTCAATCTACCCTGGTTGATATCCTTTATTCGAAGTACTTTGGTAGATATAATTAACTATACCCCTCCTATATTTTTGTACCTAATTCCCATGTTCATGTCTTGCTCAATTTTTGATTGGTCAGATTAAAGCTAGTTCGATTCTTGTGGAAGGGGCACTTTCCACGGGTCAAGCAGTCTAACTACTGTCAATACCCCCTGCACGATTATTTCAGTATGTTCTATTTGGTGATGTGCAGATATGCTCTGAGACTTTGGCTTCTGCAAATTATTCAAGCACTTTAATAGTCATATTTTCCACAGCTCGTGTCTTCGGTGAAGCTGGTATCAGGAATGTTGACAAGCGTTTACCCCCTCTGTAAGCATTTGACAACATATGCTGACGCAGAAGTTCCACCAATTGCATTACTCGTTGGCTAATGCACTTGGCAGAACTTCCGCGCTAGCATTTTAAGTAGACATATTGGCGAACAAGGCTAATGTAAGTCTCACTGAAATCTTCAACAACGTAAGAATGTATTTGCTGATTTATTCTGGAAAAAACTTCGGCCTGGAGTTGTATATAGAAAACTTCCAGAATCTTTCAGCATCGTAGTGCTACTGGTGCCATTATCGATTTGAACTAAACTTTACAGACATAGATTTTGATTTTACCGGAGCTGTCCAAGATGCACAAGGAGCGACAAAACTGTTCTCCACGCACTCGAGTGATCGAGGATTACTCGCACACAGTTATTCAAACAGCTTGTTTCGTGACCCTATCTATCCGCTGAGTCCAACTTGAAAATTGATCCGTTACTGTTCGTTGGCTGGGAAGAGCAAGACATTTTTCTCATTTTGATGGCTTTGGGCTTGATTGAAGGAACTGAAGGCAAGTAATTTCCTAAAAGAAGGAAATCAAGCTGGAGTAGAAGGTGATGTCTCGACCTAGAGAAAATTTGGTAACAGCTGGGTGTAAATGGCCTCACAAAATTAGCTCAGTTTTCGCATGTGCATGTGTGAAAATGATGACAGGTAAAAGAGAACACTCTTAGTAGTCACGGTATTTATGGTTGTGTGAAGTAACTTGAATGAAACTATGTATTATAGAAATATGGTTACTGTGTTCTTTCATACATTTTTATCATTCATCTGATTTTGATATACTCCACCAATTTTTAAAACGTGTCCTAGTAATGTCCCTTCAGCAGTGACCCTTAGTGATCATAGTTTTTATCAATATTAATATATTATTTTATTATTATTATTATTATTATTATTATTATTATTATTATTATTATTATTATTATTATTATTCAGTCTCATATTTTATCACATGCTTTCACTGCCCTACAAAGCGCAAGTCTGTGAGCTTGGATATGTGTTGTGGTTTGCGCTCTGGTGCTGTTCTAAAAGTGCTTTACGTAGGATGCACGCGGTGACTAGCCGTGCTATTTTCTGTGTGTCACACATATCTGTAAGTTCTGATATTTCGGTTATGTGTTAGTCTGCTTGCGTTTTTTAATGCACCAATTATTAAAGGGATTGTTTATGTTTTTAGGTTTCAAATTCGTAATATCTCTATTTCTAGATATCTGTATCCTGAAATCTTCATTGGCATCTGTTGCGATTGATATATCGATTAGAATACATTTTTCTTTGGTGGTCACTGACATCTATATCTGACCTATCGGCCTTGCTCTCTCTCTATTTGTGTGTATTAGCATATAAAAGATTATGACTGCTTTGCTATTTTTCTGAGACCTTTTCTGGAATCTGCTGGCATAGCTTCTAGTGTATATAGGTCCCAACTCTGTCATGTTTGGGTATATATTCTTCACAAATAGCTGTGGATGTTACTTTTACCTTTTTTATGTGTAGCAGCCCAAAAGCTGTGGCCATGCTGGGGCACCACAATTATTTAAGTTTTTTTCATTTTTGTCTTTTTAGTTATTGGTTTTAAATGTTTATCCGTATTGTTTGAATAGATACATACATCGGCAGAAATCTAAGTAGAAGTGTATGTGGGATATGATTAATTGCTAGATAGATAGATAGATAGATAGATAGATAGATAGATAGATAGATAGATAGATAGATAGATAGATAGATAGATAGATAGATAGATAGATAGATAGATAGATTGATTGATTGATTGATTGATTAAATATCCTTTCAATACTGCCTATGTGGATTTTTATCTCTTCTCAAGAATCAATGTTTCAGTAAAGTGCAGTTTTTAAAATAGCGGTATAATTCCCAGGGGTGCTGCTCGTTATTATCCTTAAGGCAATGAGTTTCTAGAATTGTTATCATGTTCAACATCATGGTTAGCGGCATTTCTTCCGACTCTTTACGCTCTGAGTTCAAATCCCACTGCGGTCAACTTTACTTTTCATCCTTTCGGGGTCGATAAAACAAAGTACTAGTCAAGTACTGAGATTGCTATATTCGAATATAAACTTGCTGGTAGTTGTTGTAATCATCGTCATAACAGCTGGGTTTTTTTGGGGTTTTTTTTTTTTTTTTGTAATATAGTCACAAAACTTCCAATATGGAGATAGAGCCAATTTGATTTAAATTCATTCCTATGATTGCCTGAAGGATAAAAGCTAACTTCCAACTCAGCAGGGTTGGAATCTGGACCGTAAAAATTCGCTACTACACACTGCAATACGTGTTGACCATCGTTCTCTCGGTTCCGCCCATCTAATCGCCCTCTATTATGGCTGCTATTACGACTCATTTGTTTCAATATATTCTCTCTCTGCGGATCCTTAAATTGCCACAAGAGCCGTATAATAATAATTGCTAAAATTCATATATTAATAATTGATTATTTACTATATTTTTGTATATTTTTGTTATATTTTCTGATATTAATTTTATTCACTTTTATAACTATTTATATATTTGTGCGATTATTTATACAGCGTTTCCCTGTGGTACTTCCTGTCATAAAATTACGCTTGTTAAACAAGCCACGAGTCTTTGTCACAATGTAGGATTTCCCGCTGTGCTTATTGTGGAGTGTTTGCATACACCAACTCAAACACTTAAAGCAGCGCATGCTTACGAGAGAGTCTCTATGCGATCATTTAATATACTCGAGATAGGAACAAAATATTTTGCTATGGATGGCTACCAAATTTTAAATTATGTTATTGTTGTTGTTGCTGTTGTTATGGAACCTCGGTGAGCTACTAAAATTTAATGTCGACGAAGATTACCAATGTAATTTATACATACACACACGCACACACACACGTATATACACATATATACATTACACACACAAACACACACTTATATATATACATACACACATATATACATACATACACACACACATATATATGCACACACGCATATTGTGAGTGCTCTATCCTCACAGATGATTGTCATTGCTCTCTCCTCAGCAATGATTGTCGTCTCTTTGCCCTCTCTTTTTGTGAATGGCATTGGTGACTTTCAGTCTATGACCTCTCAGATAACGACTATTCAGTCTCTTTGCAGGTCTGCATGGTTTGAAACAGAGGTGATAGATGAAATTTACAACTGACTATGCACTTCCAACTGGTTGGCCGGGTCATGTCAAACTGCCACTCATTCTGTGGTTTTACTGTGCGCCCTAACACTAGCGAAGGCTATTACTGTGCACCCGAATTCAGATGGATTGCCATCACATATGCTAGTTAATACTGAACTGGGACACTGACAGGTATTACTACTCACAGTATATAAAGTAACATTATCTGGGAAGCAGATACACCGGTAAGACACTATTATAAGAAAGTTTTAAAATGTTATCGATAAAGCTGGATAAATTACGAGATCCGGTGTGGCTAGAAGTCGGTTGACCAACGATTTGTGAATGACATTTGGTAGACGGAATATTATAGAAGCCTTGTGGAAGTTCCATATGTTTCCATCATACAATGACCAGAGAAACAACAAGTCAAAGAAGGCACTGCTAAAAAAGTCAGCCAAATCACGTGTTAACATTTTCGAAAAGTAGTCATAATTGGAATAATTATGGCCCTACAAGAAATGAACATATGCAGTGCCCATGGTTAAAACAGCCAGTGATGACGACTCACTTCGGCGTAAGCAGCAGCAACAAGGATAAGAAGTTTCATAGAAAAATCTTACTGCAACACAAGAACGAACAATAGCCATAACCGGACTGTAACCACACAGCAAATATAATACTAAATTAGGATTTGCTAAATATACTGAGGTACCCTCAGCAGGAAAACTAATTAATGGAGTGAAATAGGGAAAGTTATTTAATTAAAATTATATCCGCAACTAGGAGAAAGAATCAAGTGCTTAGTGAAAAATTCTGGTGAAGAAATATGGAAAAAAACCCTTCAGAATTATGATTAAAAGGCGATGTATTTGTGAGTGAGTTTGAGTTTGGTTACGCAGTGATAACTCTATACTTGTTTCAGTCTTATTGAAGCTTATCAGTAAAGAACTTTTTTTGTGGAAACAAATTAAGCTTTGGATGTTTGCTAGAGTGCTAAGCAACAAACACGGCAAAAGAACCGGGCAACCAATAACCATATCTGGACGTTATAGGTATTCTTAAAAAGCCAATAATTATAGAAATGCAGCACAATTCCACCAACTCTATGAACACTGCATTATACTAAACCTTGGGACACCACACTTACTCTAGCCAATCGTAGACATGTTACACACCACATAATATTGCATAAATTTTACACTCGTGTTTTCAAATATGAAAATTACTTTACATTCATATACAAAAGTGCCATGTATAAACATATACACATATGAACATATATACTTAAACACCTAAAGTTTTTTTAAAAATCATATGCTGTTACTATTACCATATATATTCCATAATCTCACGTGATTTTCCACTGTACTAATGTTTTCGAGGTACGAGGGGTGCTGAAAAGTTCCTGGCTTTGGGTAAAAGAAAATACGATTATGGTTCTATTCAACACATTCCCCTCTTAGATGCACATACTTATTGCAGCAGTCCTTCAGTTTTTCTAAGCCCTGTAAAAGAATGCGGGAGGTTGGGCCTTTCGCAACATCCTTGAAGTCAAGAACTTTTCAGCACCCCACTCCCTCGTATGAGTAGAACTGTCTGATTGGAAATATAGAATTGTGCTTATAAGTTTCATATGTTTTGCTTAGTTGTGGAGATTGTTCGAACTTTTCTCTTGAAATTTACTGTTTCTGTCGCTTGTTATGAGAGCAGAGGATCTCAAGCAGTGAGCCATAACGTGTGTCGTAGATATTTTATAATATAATCTAAGTCTTTACGAAAGAAAATCAATAATATTACTCGAGCCTCTTGAACGTATTGTTCACAATTTTTGTAGACACAACTTTGCATGGGCATATTCTTAAGAAGTTCGCTTCGAAGTAACGAGTCATTGGGTCGATCACGCCAAGTTAGCATCATGGGCAGGTGTCATTTCCCTTTACATTACGCAAATGAAACTGAATTGAGGGAAACTGTACATTGATTCTGCCTGGATTTTACCTTAAAATTACATGCAGTTGTAGATTACCTGACCAAATACGCGGTAATTGAATGAACAGGTAATTCTGTTGATTGAACAACCGTGTCCTTATTGATGAAACTGATAGATAGTCATTTGAGGTCGACTTTGCATTTCATCCTTTCGGGGTCGATAAATTAAGTACCAGTTACGCACTGGGGTCGTTGTAATCGACTTGATCCGTTTGTCTGTCCTTGTTTGTCCCCTCTATGTTTAGCCGCTTGTGGGTAATAAAGAAACAGATAGTCATTTACTCATCACACGCGGCACAAGTACGGTTTATAAAACAACGTAGGCAATAGTATTGTGTGTGTGCGCGCGCGCGCGGTCTACTCGACAAGATAAATGAGTGGTACTTATATTTGAAAAGGCCAGCCTCGTTACATTCTGTGTCACACCAAATCTCACCGAGATCTACGTTAAGGGTACGCGTGTCTGTCAAGAGCTTACTCAACTGCACGTTAATTTCACGAACAAGAATTGTAACTTGATCCGTAACACACAGCGAATTCATTGAACTCGAGAAATCTGATCTAGGATAAGTGGCATTTCAGAAGTATTTCTATTTTGTGGGAAAGTGGTTGGGCTCCGTACGTAAGGCGTGAATTGTACAGTATGTTTTAGCGTCGAGTGCAAATTGCGCAATGTACTGCTTATAGAGATCTAATGGGTTCTGCTATATTAACGGATTGCAACTGAGTAAAATTTAAGTTGTATAAATCGTTACTATTATGCAAAAGTGTCCAAAACGTTGCTTTTTCAGAAAACGAAAATATTGTTCAATAGGAGTGGCTGTGTGGTAAGTAGCTTGCTTACCAACCACATGGTTCCAGGTTCAGTCCCACTGCGTAGCAGCTTGGGCAAGTGTCTTCTGCTACAGCCTCGGGCCGACCAAAGCCTTGTGAGTGGATTTGGTAGATGGAAACTGAAAGAAGCCCATCGTATATATGTATGTATATATATATATGTGTGTGTGTGTGTGTATGTTTGTGTGTCTGTGTTTGTCACCCCCAACATCGCTTGAGAACCGATGCTGGTGTGTTTACGTATTAGCGGTTCGGCAAAAGAGACCGATAGAATAAGTACCAGGCTTACAAAGGATAAGCCCTGGGGTAGATTTGATCGACTAAAGGCGGTGCTCCGGCATGGCCGCAGTCAAATGACTGAAACAAGTAAAAGAGTAAAAGAGTATTCCATAGCAAAACCGTTATACTACACTTTGACAATTTTTGATATCTTGGTAACTGAAGAAGCTGGAGATACGATAGTTTGACCAAAAGTAGCGGCTATTGCAAGCAAAAATAAATATTGAGAAAAGCGCATTTGGGCAAATTTAGACATACGACAGTTTAACATAGTAGCAACGAAATTGATTATTATTGTGTTTGTTATGGTAACTTCCTATCATTGATGGTATTTATATATTTATTAATTTATTCATTCAAATGTGCTTTGGCGTTGATGTTGATGTTGATTGCATTACTCAACAAGCAGTAGACAAACGGACAACGATGTACAAGAACGTTACACACACACATGTGTGTGCTTGACTCTGTGTGTGTGTGTGTGTGTGTGTGTGTGTGTGTGTGGTGTCTCTGAGTGTGTACATATATAACACATGATGAATGTACTGACAATATGCTACATAAAAGAAAAAATTCTTTCTGATATGTGCATGTTGGAGACGATGGTAATAATTTAAGCGGTAACAGCAAGCAACAGTAACAATAACAACAACAAAAAACAACAAAAACAACACCAACACCAGTAATAATAATAATAATAATAATAATAATAATAATAATAATAATAATAAATAATAATAATATGATTAATAGCTTCATAAATTAGGAAAAGGATGCCACAAACCATTCTTACGTTTTTTCAAGTATGCTAGTAAGCAAGACACACGCATACATACATACACACACACATACACACGCGTGTATATACGCATATATTTCCGCTTTGTTTTGGCACCCTGTCCAGAGCATAAACAAGTAGCAACCGCAATTAGACCTATAGAAGTTGCTGTAGTATTGATGATGACTTTGATATTTATTTCAAAGCATTTGCTTAATAGAAAGAAAATTTGAAGATAAATTATGCAACGAAGCTAAATAAATAAATCATTTCTTAGTTACGTTATTCCACTACAACAAACTTCATATGCTTGTGTTTGTTGTCCTTATTATCTTCATTTTAGATTCTGTCTCATTTTGTCTGTC
>NC_042998.1:104371841-104379341 GCF_006345805.1 Octopus sinensis | reverse complement strand
ACTCTCTCTCTCTTTTTCTCTAATTCTCACCCTCCTTTCTCTACACCTCTGTCTCTCACCTCCATTTATAAGTGTGTTTTATGAGTGTGCGCACACAGACAAACAAATACACATATATACATATATAATTGTATATTGAGTACACGACTACATACACACAAGTGTACGGATTATTACGCACTCTCACTCTCACAAACACACTCATACATTATAATGGTGTACTGAATGCATAAATGGTATCTCATTTTATATTCTTTTCAATGATATTTTAATTTTTTCATAGGAATTCCTTAATGTGTTAGAAAAATAGAGTCTGTAAACAACCCTCACCGACAAGGGTAATTCAGAGCGTTTCCCTATATATTATGTATGTACATATGTGTATATAGTTATATATGCGCAGCCATGGCTGTGTGGTTAGAAGTTTGCTTCGGAGCCACAAGTGGTTTCTACAATAGCCTTGGATCAACCAATACCTTGTGAGCAAATTTAGTTGCCGGAAACTGAAACAAGCCCGTCGCACACACACGCATGCATACACACACGCACTCACTCACACACACACATATATTATATATGAGTGTGTGAGTAGTTTTGTTTGTGTTTGACAAGCGGTGGTGGTGTGTTTAAGTCCCCTTAACTTAGCAGTTCGACAAAAGATTTCGATAGAACAAGCATCAAGCTTTACAAAATAATAAGAACGGGAGTTGATTCGTTCTTCAAGGTGGTGCCCCAGTATGGCCGGAATTTAGTGACTTAAATGACTTAAATAAGTATATGATAAAAGATGTGTGTGTGTATGTGTGTATGTGTATATCTATCTATCTATTTATCTATCTATCTATCTATCTATCTATCTATCTATCTATCTATCTATCTATCTATCATCTATCTATCTATCATCTATATTTATATATATATATATAGATATATATATATATATATATATATAGTACTCGAATACCAGAGGTATAATAATATGCTTCATTGAAAAGCAGTAGAAATATCCCAAAAATTTATATATATATATATATATATATATATATATTAAATGTATGTATGTATATACGTATATATAACTGCCAGCTTTGAATTTCTGTTTACCCCATCAGATGGCAGACTGGTAGATTTCTCTCTTAATCAGTATAGTGGATAGGTTTGGGTAACTGGTGCAACAGAGTAAACAAGGTATGCCGCTAAACATTTTTAGACTTGAAGTCGCAAATCAGAAACGTGTAAGTGCATTAACAGTTTACATACTCTCTTCATATATCAACGTGCCAAACTGTTCTCTACGATTTAGAGAAGCAACTAGCCTCTTGCGTTTTCGTAATCGGGCGGTCTTATATCAGCCTGCAGTTGTTTGTATGTTTTTATATTGCTCAGCATGTTGAATTGCTATGTAGTGCTGTGCTGGGTGATCTTTATTATTTTCCTGCATAAATGTTGTTTCGGCTATCTGATCAATAGAGTTTCCTATTGAAAGGCTAATGTCTTAACGATGTTGTTTCTGATTTAGGTACAAGACCAGTATTAGAAGGGTAAAGGAATTAGTCGAATACATTGATTCCATTTCTTGAGTAATACTTTAATTTCATTGAACACAAACACGACGGAAAGCAAAGCGGTCCTCACCATAATTTAAACTCAGAACATAATGTTTCAGAACAAATGCCACACGGTATTTTGTGTGATTGTAAAAAATTAGACCTAAACGTATCTTTTGGTCATTGTGGTAGGTGGTTCTCTGATCGTACTGGACCTAAGCTAAGTTGAATATAAACTCTCATGTATGACAAGAGTTTGAAGTGAAGACCAGTAAGATAAAAGTATAAACAGTTAAACATTCAAATTCAAACAAGAAGAAGGCTACCAGTCGAGAGATATACGTTATACTATTTTAAAGAAATGTTTTCTCATTTTGTTGTTTTGTTGTTATTATGAAACTTTGCGTAAACATATAAGTGCACCGATCCACAACCTATTCAATGTGTGTGTGTGTATATATATATATATATATATATACACGCACATACACACACAAACATGTTTATGTATGTATATGTATATAGAAATCACATGATCTGGTAGTCTCAGCTGTGATGGTAGCTGATCGGCTCCCGCTGGCGATATAAACAAGAGTGCCTATATGCACCACAAACCCATATGGGAGTGTATATATACATACACACACAAACATACACACACATACATGCGTATGTATGTATATGTATATGTATATATATGTCGAAATCACGTGACTGGTAGTCTCAGTAGCTGCGATGGTAGCTGATCGTCTCCCGCTGGCGATATAAACATGCCCATATGGGAGGTTCTCTCGTGGCAACTATTGCAGTGTTCTGTGTTCAAGCATAGCATCAACTTCAAGTGGGGATAAATATTATATTATATTCTGTATATATTTATTCTTTGTTTCTTCCTCTCCTCTATCTCTTTTTCTCCACATATACATATACTTACATACATATAATATACTTATGTATATATATATATATATATATATATATATATATATATATAATATATATATATATATATATATGTATGTGTGTGTGTGTGCGTGAATATTCCCATCAAGCTTCTGTCAAATGTAAGCATAATATTTTCCCATCAAAGCTACTATCAAATGTAAGCATAACATAAATGTAAGCCTGTTTGGGACAGAGGAGCAAAGGTATATACCATCATAGAGGTCAGCTGCCCTACAGATATAAATATCTCTTTGAAAATCAAAGAAAAAGAGGATATCTATGGACAACTGCTTCGAAACCTCCAGCTTCTATATTCAGACAATGAACTCATATTCACACGAATAATAATTGGAACAATAGGTTTTGTTAGTAAATGCTTAAAGGAGAATCTGGAGAAACTAGGATTTTCAGAAAGGGAAAATTACCGGCTGATTCGTACATTACAAGTCCAGTCTGTGAGTGGAAAAGTAAAAATATGCAAAACTTTTCTCAAGTTCCGAATGTGAATTTGTCTCTGTTAACTACATCCCAAAGATAGAGCTTTGTATCTTTGTTGGAAACCGGCTCCATCCTCAGTGGAAGATCTATAATAATTAAAAAATAGAACACACACACACATACGTGTGTGTGTATATATATATATATATAATTCGAAGAAGCGAAGCACGGTACCAGAATTTTCGACTCGAGTCAAATATAACAAACTACACCACAGGATCCGCATGGCGAGTTTGCACTGGCATGGAGTCGTATAAGTTACAATAATGAAATCAAACCAAATAGTGTTATATGTATACGTATGTATGTATCTATATATGTATATACTTCTTTACGTCTTTCTATAAACTATACATGTTTACAAGCAAAAATTAATATATTGCTCAATGGAAGTGTAGTTTAAAACATATATGATATAACATAGTCAATTAATAATAGGTCATTTTTGGTGCTATAAAACCATAAGAATTTTCTAATTATCTGAGATTTCGATTAAATATCGAAATTTTGAGGAGTACCTTCTGAAATATTTCATACACACACCATCATCTGATTAGAGAAACCAACGCATAATTATTATATATGTTTTCCGTCATAAACGTCTTCCCGCTTATCTCTATATTTTACTCGTGTTTTACAAACTTAATGGCGTTTCTAATCAAACTTTATTCTTTATAACTGTACACGCTTCGTAATTTCCCCATATTTCTTTTCCTATTTTCGTGTTTTCGAGTTCTACTGCAGTTTCTAATTTTTGCTGTTATGTTTTTTCTATACTCTTACATCATATAATTCGTTATCTCCCTAAGGAAAATTGGCCATACGTACATACACCTACAAACACGCAGCCATACTAATATTTATATGTGAGAAATTATTATCTTTATGATATTATCCAGTATAATTAACCGGAATATTACTTTTCAAATGAGCCTTATTTTTGAGATTTCCATTTAATTTATCGTATAGTTTATTGAACTTTTAACCAGCTACAAAATTCTAAGCAACAATATATTATCTTAATTAACTGATTCATAATTGTATATATATATACTTACGTATGTATGGTTGTGTGCATATTTATACCTACATACATACAAACACACACACACACACACACACACACACATATATATTATATATATGTATTTATGCATGCATCTATGTATATTTCTATGTATGTATATATGTATGCATATATATATATGTTTGTATGCATGTATACACACACACACATATATATATATATATATATATATATATATATATAATATATATATATATATATATAATATATATATATATATATATATATATATATATATATATATATATATATATATAATATATATATTCACTGCATTGTATACGTGTATGTATGCATTAATGTACACTGATGCATACATAAATCATATGGCTAGAAATTTGTTATTCAGGCTGGCGTTGTGTCGGATGGCACCTCCGACTCTTTCTATTCCTTTGCATTTTGTATCTCGGACTATACGTGTAGTCTGGACCCTTAACGAGAGCTGTCAAGTGATATTGATGTGCAATGTTAAATTTGATTTGAGCACAGACTTTGCTTTATATTCACTACGCCAGTCTACAAAATATACTATCCAAAATATACTATCCAAAATATACTATCCATTTCTATCAAAACAAAAGTAAGCCTGTAAGCAGTTATTTGATTTGCTAGAAATATTAACCATATCTGCGCCATATGTAAACCTCTTGTCTTAAAAATGGGCACATTGGATTATGTGATGTAAGACAAAAGGCGCGATGCGAGAAGTAGAAATTTAACCAAAATATAATGTTATCTATATTTCTAGAAATATGTAGTAAACATATGAAAGTTCTGTCACTGCCCTGACAATGCTGTATTGTAAGGTGCCCCTTAAGGTGTTGAAGTATTTTATTATTTCACTGGGTACGGTTTTACGATGTTTCACAACAAGTTACTAACAGCACAGGGATGTTGAACATCATAAAACAGCCAAACTGATTTGCAAGGAATATGACCAGACAGAACGTAGCCCTCGATGTATGTAACGTTAGACTAAGCAATATAAACTCATTTTGCATCATATGGCTATACTCACACATATATGTATGTACTTACAGACATAGCCACGCACACAGACGCACACACGCACACACACACATATGTTTATACCTGTCAATATAATACCATAAGTCTATGAATAAGCACTTGTGTGACCCATCTATATATCGTTCACCACTCCTACATTTTATCGCTCTCTTAACTCCTACTCCTAGATTTCACCTATGACACGCACAAACATGTACGCACGCGCACACACAAACAAACGGACACACAACATGCACATATAAGAACAAAGGAACTCCGTCAATTGTCGACGATGATTAGTCCATAGTAAGCCCCGTATGTAGTATCAAAACTAAATTGATTCTACGCTCATCTATTATAGTCCAGCAGTTAACGACGAAAAACTTATTCCTATCACCTTTAACCATATCCTTGCATCTTTACCAAGATCAATTCCAATTTCTCGTAATATAAGGTAACTGCCTGTAGCCTAGTTTCTGCTTACTTTCGACATGCACAAACCAGTTGAGATTTTGTTGCACCGATACTTTTCTGATGAGAGGGATCTTGATTCTCTATGCAGTCCTTCAGTTTATTTTTCGTACAATATTTGCGGTCTGTTTAAAATGTCCCGTTAGCAATTTTTGCATGTTTCTTTTTGTATTTCTCCTATTTAAGGCATATAGTCCATACCTCTCATCTATCTATCTATCTATCTATCTATCTATCTATCTATCTATCTATCTATCTATCTATCTATCTATCTATCTATCTATCTGCCTGTTTGTCTGTCTCTCTCCCTCTGTCTTTCTAACTATTTATTATGGGTGTGCGTACGTATGTATTGTTATATATATATATAATATATATATATATGTGTGTGTGTGTGTGTGTGTGTGTATGAGTATATATGTGTATATATATATATATATATAGATGTGTGTATGTATGTATGTATGTATGTACATATATATACATATATGTGTGTGTGTGTATATGCATGTATGTATATGTATATATGTACATATGTATATATATACATATATATACATACATATGTGTGTGTGTGTGTGTGTGTGTGTGTGATGGGAGTGAACAAGGCTGTTGCTCAGTATACTTGCAATTTTAACGGAGAAAACCGAGAGATGCATATAAACGGAATCACCACAATATTATGTGAATGTATGTGTTCGTGAGAGTGTTTAAAAAAGAGCAATAATAACTGTTCTGTATATTTTAATGATTGTTTTTTTTAAACATTGTCGTATGTACGTTGGTAATTGTCCTTGTTCTTCACGATCTGAGTTCAAATTTTGCCGAGATCAACTTTGCCTTTTAACTTTTCGGTGTTGATAAATTAAAGTAACTGACAAGTATTGGGTTCGCTGTAATCGAATCTCTTTAATTTCTGACCTTGCACCTATATTGGAACCAATTGAGAGGACAGAATCGTAACCGCGCCGAGCAAATTGCTTAGTAGCATTTCGTCCATTTACGTTCTGAGTTCAAATTCTTCTGATGTCAGCTCAGCGTTTTATTCTTTCAGGTTCAATAAATTATATACCAGTTGAACATTGAGATCGATGTAATCGTGTTACCGCCTCTCCCGAAATCGCTGGCTGTGTGCCAAAATTTTAAATCATTATTATTATTATTATTATTTGAAAGGTTGCTGAAAGTTACTAAAATGGCAAGAGTGGTACCTCTCTAAGTGTAGAACCATGAGTCGGAGAGAAGGTATTGGAGAAGAAAATTGCTCTTAGGGTTTCAAGGACACCTTGGACAGTGGGGATCCTCGATTATCCTTAGAGGCGTTCCTGTATCAGGAGGACCACATCCCTATGATCCCCGCTTTTTTTCTTTTACCGTTGTATGTTATGCACATCTCCCTTCGTTTCCAGTGTATATCGTGTATACTTTATATTTAATCATTTCATAATTATATGTAAACACACACACTATATTTCTGTCTGAGTTTATTTTCGCATTGGACTCTACCATTCATTCCTTCGGATTCGATAACGTTTATAAGGGGTGAAATGGGCTATGTTGTGTTTATGAGTGCAAATCGAGATCAAAACTTTCACTTGTGAAATTATTTTATTTCAAATAATTTATTCATTTCATTCAGATTTGCTGACTATCATCACTAAATTTTTATTCATCCTTTGTCTACAATGGAAATTGTAAGAAATTAAGAAATTATCGCATTAAGAATTCAATGAATCCATCGTCTAATTAATTCGAATTTAGGCCTCTGACTCATACATGTATATATATATATATATGTATATATATATATATAATATATATATATATATATACATATATATATATATACATATAAATCTGTATATATATGCACACACATACTTATAGAAAAATATACATATATACATATATATATACATACATATATACATACATATATACATA
>NC_042998.1:104336841-104361841 GCF_006345805.1 Octopus sinensis | reverse complement strand
ACAACTACAATAACACAGATAAAAATTCACTATCATTACCAAACTTTTATCTCGTTATTTTTATTCGAACCTATTTCTTTTTTCCCCATTTCTTCATTTTATACCAAGCCACCGCTTTCTGTTTTCCTCCACACTTCCTTCTCTTTTTATCTCTCTCTATCTTTCCCTTTTTGTCTTCCTCTCTCAATCTCTTCGCGTAACATCCTCGCCTTTTCCGCGCCTCCTTTCCACATATCTTACTCTCCCAATTCTCTCAATTATACACGACATCTAAACACTGAAGCTGTCCAATGTAGCTTCACAATGTAACAAACCCAGCCTAAATGGTTTACTGCCAACCTATGTTCTACCTTCCTTTGTCTAAAACGAAATCTTGCACATAATCTATGACTGGAATTCCTGCCTCAATATTTACTTGTTTTGTTATGTATTTAGTTTACTTTCGCCAAATTATAGAATTCAGCAAATTTTAAATTGGTCTAACAACAACTCTAATTTTGGGCTAGGTATGAATGTATGTATGTATATTAATACACACACACACACATACATATATGCATACTTATGCATATATATATATATATATATATATATATGTGTGTGTGTGTGTGTGTGTGTATACAGACATGCATATATGTACGTACGTGTGACTGTGCGTGTATGAATGCATGTGTGTGTGTAATTATGTGTGTGTGTGTGTGTGTGTGTGTGTGAGTGTATATATTATGTACGATCATTCACTCTATTTCTATCTCTGATTCTTCCAAAATTTTCCCACTTTTCTCTTATTCATCGCAATTATTTTCTCCCACATTCACACATTTCTGCTCACACACGAAATCAGACGCACATATATATATATATATATATATATATATACATATACACATACATATACATATGTGTGGATGCACGTGTATATGTACGTATACATTTATACGATCATTCAAACAGTGAGAACCGACAGGCACACATGTATATAATTCCGCCTCGTTAGCCTTCCTGTATGTCTAACTGTCTATCGAACATTCTTTCAACCCAGTCCATCAATCATCAATAATCAATGACACGATTCTTACCTCATCCAACCCGCGCCGAACTTCCATTCTGTAGTCATACACACCTTAACTAAGTGTATACATAGGTCTCTCTCTCTATATATATACATACACATAGGCGTATGTATGTATATGTATAGTATATATATATATACAAACATATACATATATATTATTCATGCATATATATATATATATAATATAGATATTATATATATATATAATAATATATTATATATATATATATATATATTTATTATATATATACACATGCAATATATATATATATATATATCCACATATGCATACATATATATATATATATATATATATATATATATATACATACTCACAAGCATATATACGTATCCTATATATTATGTATGCATACATGCAATATACACACGAATACGTTCGCATAGAGGCACATAGTCACATATAGTTTTTAGTATTGTCTGTCCTGTTCAATCTTATGTTCTGTCAATTCGTTATTCTCCAGTTGCTTTCCTCTAAACCTCTTTCTGATATTTTCAGACTTCAGTCTTTATCAAGCCATTTTTAGTTAGATCAACAAAATTTCCATTCTGATTTCTATTTATCGCTCCTCCACCCCGCCTCACTTACTCTCTCTCTCTCTCCTCTCTCTCTCATATATATATATAGATATAGATATACATATATATATATGTGTATATATATATATATATAATATATATATATATTATATATATACATATATATATATGTGTATATATCTATATTATATATAATATATATATTATATATATATATATAATATATGTATGTATATATATATCAATCTAGCTTTATATCTATGTAGATATTCTTCCTTTCTTCCTCTATACACGAGTAATTTCCTAGTTTCCACAAATTTCTGACATACGCACTCATGCCACACACACACACACACAACACACACACACACACACACACACACAACTATGTATTATAGACATTCATACATACAATCATATTTCCATATAAATAAATTATAGTTATACATTTTGTATTGTGTGTATGTATATATTCATATATGTATACAATTATAAATATATATATATATATATATTTATATATATATATATATGTATATGTGTGGATGTGTGGATGTGCGTGTGCTACATATACATATGTTACATATAAGCATACATACATATCTATCTGAACACATACACATGTGCATCCCTTGCTCCTGTCTCACATCCTTAACCACTCGTTTTCTGTCAATGTACCGCATATTTTATAATTTATGGCATATAATATTTATTCACTTCTCGTTTTCCCAACTCTTTTCCAACACAACCACAAACGCCACCACCGGCGCAATCGTCACCGTATCCAACACCAACAGCCGCCGTCACCACCACCACATACATTACCATTAAAAGAAGCTCCACCACCGCTACCACCGCCATCATAATCATCAGGCTTATCATTCTTCTAGAACTTCATCCACTCCAGCAAATCTTTCACTCTAACAATGAAACTCATTTTTTCCACTTATGCTTCACTTACGTTGAGGTTAATTTTGTGTATTCTCTTATTTTCTTACTTTACATGCATCATGTGTATATATATATATATATATATATATATATATATTATATATATATATTATATACATAGAAACATACATACATGCATGCATGCATACATACATATACACACTCACATATATATATATATATATATATATATATATGTATGAATTTTTGTACATGAATATGAGTATGGATATATGTGTACGTGTATGTATGTTAACATATGCATACATATATCCATATACACATATATATATATTATATATATATATATATAAATATATGCATATACATATGCATGTGTGTATATATGCATAATGCATATAAAATTGTGTTCATATATACATACGTATATATATATAATATATGATTGCATATGTATATATATATATATTCATACATACACCACACATACATACATATGCATTCTTGCACCACGTATATATATAATATATATGCATATACACATATAGATAAACACACATCTACATAAGTACATACATAACTACAAGCGCACACGTACAGATATATATATATATATTATAATATATATCATATATATATATATATATATATTAACATTAATCTTTCTCTCTCGCAATTATTCTTTCCTTTGTGTCATTTATCCCTCTTCTCTTTCACTTTTCTATCTTTCTATCTATCTACCGCACTCTCTCTTTTTCTCTCTCCCTCTCTATCTCTATCCATCTATCTCTATCTCACTTTCTTTCTACGTCTTCTTGCATCGTTAGTGATGGCTGATTTCTTTACACATAACCAATTTTGTAACAAACTGTTATCTTGCAAAACGGCCATAAAAATACGCTCGATGTCAAGCAAGATGTGTTCATCAAATGGCTATACATTCACTTTTTTAACACACATTGAAATACTTAGAAGAAAGTAATTTCTGTTCCATTTGCGTGTAGTCATGAGGATAAGATAGATTATGCTCCACCTTCCATTCTCTCCCACATTTCTCCCGCTTCCTCTCACACTCACTCTTCCTTGTATGGTAAATTCTTCAGAACAACGAATTTCCTTCTTCCTTGTTCTTTGCTTTCTTGCTCGAGAAAATATTTTGTTCTCTTCCATAATTCTATGGAGTTTAAAAAAAAATTATAGATGGAGATAACAAGTCTCAATTTAAGGACTTTGAAGTAATATTATCAAGGGATAGCTTTACTATGTGTGTTTATTTTCTATGGATGTTCTCAATACAATACTGGGGAATCAGTGTCTTAGGAGAGAATTATAAAAGTATTTATCAGTATATGAATATATACATACATACGTGCATAATACATATATACATATATAAGAATATATATATGTATATATGTATGCTATATATATATATATATATATATATATATATATATTATAATGCATACATATATATATTCATATATATGTATATATGTATTTATGCACGTATGATATATTCATATACTGATAAATATAATATATATATATATATATATATAATATATATATATATATATATAATATATAGATAGATAGATAGATAGATAGATAATAGATAGATAGATAGATAGATAGATAGATTGATACACACACATAATTATATACATGTGTGTGTGTGTGTGTATGTGTGCGCGCATCTGTGCATGAGTGTGGACGCATTTATATATTGATGTATCTCTCTATATGAATATGCAATGAGTCTGTTTTTTGCCCAAATATTTATTGAAGCAAAATTTTGAGATATTGTATATTGAATTTCTCTTGATTATTATTATTACTATCATTATTATTATTATTATTATTATTATTATTATTATTATTATTTTATTATTATTATTATTACGCCGAACAAAATGCTTAGCAACATTTCGTCCGTCTTTACGTTCTGAGTTCAAATTCTGCCGCGATCGACTTTGCTTTTCATCCTTTCGGAGTTGATAAATTAAGTACCTGTTGAGTACTGGGTCGATGTAATGAACTAGTTCCCTCATCCCCCAAATTTCACGCCTTGTGCCTATAGTAGAAAGGATTATTATGAGTGGAAAGGATTATCATCATCATCATCATCATCATCATTATTATTATTATTAATATATTATTATTATTATTATTATTATTATTATTATTATTATTATTATTATTATTATTATGTCATCAGAATAATTTTTTGTTTCATCCAGTTTAATATGTTCGATTCCATTAACAAACTTCTTGTTACGTAGATAAGTATTAAGTTTAATGAAAGGTTGCCTCCAATGTTGACTGTCAGTAAGTAACAAACTAACGGAAAATATTACCGACATTTTATCCGTCGACCACACGACCTTATTGAATCAAATCTAAGAACCCTTTCTTAAAAATTCTCGGCATTTTACGTTGATTGTAGAGCCAAACTGTTGTTCTGTCTAACACCATGATGTTGCTCATAAGTATATTCACTGATGCCCACTCCGTTGCAATCATTCTAATCAGGACTCCCGTTCACAGATAAATAATTCTATTGAGGGACTTTTCTAGCCACACTGACGCGCAATGATGGGTTTTCATTCTCTTTCTTTTGCAAAAAGAATGTGCTCTGGTCTAATAAATCTTTCTAAAACATCATGCGAATAACAACATCAACAGCTACAAAAATAACATCAGCAACAACAACAACTAATAATAATAATAATAATAATAATAATAATAATAATAATATAATAATAATAATATAATAATAATAATAGAGTCAAAATTAAACGAAGAGTGCAATTGCTATCAGGTGAACGATACTTCGACATCTTGTGTGTGTTCAACAGGTTCAAAAAATAATTTTGTCAATCTATTTCATGACAATGACACTCTTTTCATTTTGACTATATATCTTCTGAAGGAGTTACCTCAATCCTTTATATATTAATTGATTAATTAATTAATTAATCAATTAATAATAATAATAATAATAAGAAGAAGAATAATAATAATAATAATAATAATAAGCAGTTGAATTTTAGAATCTTGCATGAGGTCACCATAATGATTAATGTATATGTATATTAGTTACATTGTTAAAAACGCACATTGGCATATAGACCGTTGATAATTAAATCCTGCGACGCATACACACGCACATACATACATACATACACGGTTCATAAGGAACATTAACAGAATGAGTCTCACCGGTCTACGAAGACAAGAATACACCATGGACCCTTGTCCCCCAACTAGATACAGCAGGTTATACATAACTGATAAAAACGAGAAAGTTGAAACTTAGGGGTAGCTATCAAACTCTTCCTTGTAAAAGTTAATAAACATATACTCTACTAAAATATAATCCATTTGTTTTATAGATACGTTTTATATATGTGCACGAGTGTGTGTGTTTGTGTGTATGTGTGTGTGTCTTTGTGTGTGTGTGTGTGTAGATGTATTGTTATGATACGCAATATAGACAACACTGATTTTGTACCACTGCCTGCGTTAACACAGACTCACCCCCCCCCCACACACACATACGCACACTCACAATCATACACACAATCACAACACATATTCGTACATAAATACACAAATGTAACATCTACGACAGACTTCCCTGCTGTTTCCATCTACATTTTATTTAAAAGGCGTTGTTCAATTAGAAACTATGAGAAAAAATATTTGCCCAAGCTCTGCGTAATGCAGTTGAACCAGGAAGTATATGATTGCGACGCGAAATTGAGAAACTGCCAGCGCCAGTATAAATCTATAGGCATGACACATATCTACTTGTGTATACGTAAGGGGATGAGGAATGTAATTCCTCGACTCGCTGCCGTTCTGATAATTCATATTTTAATTTACAATATATCTGGCGGCGAGCTGGCAGAATCGTTAGCACACTGGACAAAACGCTTAACTGCATTTCCTCCGGCTTCAAGTTCCAAGGTAAAATCCTGCCGAAGTGGGCTTTGCCTTTCTTCCTTTCGGAGTCTATAAAATAAATATCAGTTGAGTCTCGAGTTTAATGTAATCGACTAGAGCTCTTAATTAAAATTTCACGCCTTGTGCCCATATCTATCTATTTGTCTATCCATCGATTTATCTATTGCCAACTAAGTTCTCTCTCACAATCTTTTCCACATGTTCTCGTTCCTCTTTTTCCCTGTCTGTCTGTCTATCTGTCTATTTTCTTCCCATCTCTCTCTCTCTCTCTCCCTTTCTCCCCCCTCTCTCTCAATGCGTATGTATGTTTATACACTCACACACACTCACACACACACAAACATATATTTATGCATATTTATGCTCTCCGAATGCGTGAGTGTGTTCTGAATATTTCTGGCATCTGTATATGTGAAAATCAATACAACATACCATGAACATAACACATTAAATGGACAAAGTTAAAATGTATATTTTCAATGCGAATAGAGGGTGTTTTACTATGTTAAATTGGAAAACAAATGTATTAATAGTTACTCGCAAATTACAACCTTGAAAGAGACTCGTTTTGTTGTTAAACGTATTTTACTGATAGTTTTACATAATCTCCTTGTAATGTGCTGTTTTTGAGGAATCATTTAACAATCATTGAAATTAGGAAGCTTCAGCTGAAAGAGTTCTCTTTCATAGCAGAATAAACGATTGGATTAGCTTTAACCATTATTATCATTATGTATGCCAGTGAAACTATCCTCTTTATTTAATCCGTTAAACTCTTATATCCAAAATGCTTGGACTCGTGCATATGATCAAAAAAGTCATCATTAAAATTATTATTATGATTGTTGTTGTTGTTGTTGTTATCGCCATCGTTGCTGCTGCTGCTTCTGTCGTTGTTTAGCGCCGAAGCGGGACTTGTTTAGGAAGTTCCGAGAGTTTGTACTTTGTTTTCCTTACTAGAAGTTGTTTTACCGTTGATTATAAATGCTTTATCTTATTTCTTAGTTGTCCAGAACTATAAGGGGCTGATTAATTGCTATTGCTACACATACAACGGGGCAAAATTTAAAGGAGGGATTTTTTCCAGAGAAAGATATATAAAAAAAAGACAATTTCAAAAAGGTCTCATCCTCGTGGCCGATCCAAGAAGAGGAACGTGGGACAAGCTTTCGAAGACGGAACCTTCTTTCGCTTTCAACCCCTCCTACACAATTCATAAGGCATAATTAAGATAACCAGTAGCTATATCAGTAACAACAATAACAACTGTTGCAGCAACAGCAGCAGCAGCAATAAAACCGTAGCAATAGCAAGAACGCACGGATTTCGTGAATGTGCCAATGTGGACATGGAAAGACCTAATCGGGACATCTAGATCGTACCAAGATAGACTATTTTGTAGGCCAGTAAGTAAGGTTAGCATAGGTTGCCTATGATTTCTAACCGTTCGCTACACAGACCACAAATCTAGAATTTCTTCGGTCAACCTAGATAGGCCGAGACCCGGCTACAGAAAGCTGAACGCGTCGTTTTCAGTGTGCCAAACTTACAGAGACTGGATTAGATAAGTAGGCATTCAGAGAAGCAATGATGAACAGCAAATAGTAATTTGTCCTGAAAAGGATGCTTAGAGTAAAATGGGTTAGGATTAGTAAGAATGTAGTTTTGGAGAAAACTGAAATAGAATGAGATTTTGTTAGAAACTTAGAATTGACGTTTAGGAAAGACATCGCTACCGAGGTGCCCGTGGTGAGATTCAGCGGAGGCACTGCTAATAAAGGGCTTAAACAAGGGAAATAACATTAAAAACTCTATGTCCAAAACTGTGTTAAACGCAGATTTCAAAATGTTGGCCAAGGCCGTTCATGATCTGATTAGTGATGTACAAATATGCGCCATTTCGAGCAGGTTTATCTACAAAATCCTCATAGACGGTGTAGGTAAAGAACCTGGTATGGGTGCGGTCCTGAGCAATTTAGATAGGCTTTCAATGGTATCGACTGCTAATACTTAGCGGCTAGATTCGGTCCCCTATTCCACATTTGTATTGTTGCAATGCACACCGACATCTGCTCGGTGGTTCGGTTGAATGGCCACCTATCAGAACCATTCAGTAGTCTGCGCTCGGTTTGTCAATTTTTCTCCCTGTCTCTTCTGTATGTGCAGATTCTTGAGTTATTACTGCGGAAACTTTAAATGTTAAGGGTCAACGCTCATAAACTTGTACGTGGGAGAATCGTGTCAGTATACGCGGACTATGTCACAGTAATAGTGTTGGACACAGATCTTCTCAGCACTACTAATACTAATCGGCGACAGGAACAGAATTCAATTAAGAAAAGTCAGTAGGCCTGCAACACTGGACGGACGTACTGACGGACCGGTTAAAGTGCTTGGAGTATGCTTTGGTCCAAATTTCGAAGAGGAGGAGATATGAGATGCGGTGACGAGCAGAGTAGCTAATCTCACCCATAAATGGGCCGAAAGACAATTATCCCTGAAAGGTCGAGCAGAGGTTGCGAACGCATATATCATCTCTTTCCTATAGCTCCGCCTTCCTCAATTCACGTCTGACCAGATTCGAGTGCTCACTCTTCTACTTTCTGTGGAATGGGCGCGCTCCACTGATTAGGCATTCCATTTGTGGTTAGAACCGCTGAATGGAGGACTGAGCAAGTATATTGTGGTTGATGACACGCACACGTGCGCTGAGGTTGCGATATTTCCAGTGTTTCCTTGATGGTGATCAGGTTTGGACACACCATTTTACAGGGTCACGTTTCTAGCCACAGTCCTGGATAAAGCGTATCAAGGCGCCAGGCACAGAGTGTTATCAAGCGCTCTCACTCTTCTGCCAGACGAGCAATGCAGATATTGGAACCTCACTTTGACGTTCTATAGAAGTTTAGTGGTGAGCAGAGCGACGACGTTCTCGGGGAGTCCGTGTACGTCGACAAGAACCAACGGGCTAGTCCAAACCTCCGAGCTTGTAATGAGTATCAATAATTGAGTATCAATAATTGAATCACACTGGATTGTAAAATCCCCAATAGGTGCTTATTATCATTGGTGACACATTCTACCTTATGCTCGTACCACTTCAATGTTCTTTCAAGACACTGCTTCTCTATCATTCTCTACTTCAAGACCCTAATCTCTATTATTATTATTATCATTGTTATTATTATAATTATTATTATTATTATTATTATTATTATTATTATTATTATTTATTATTATTATTATTATTTATTATTATTATTAGTAGTAGTAGTAGTAGTAGTAGTTAGTAGTAGTAGTAGTAGTAGTAGTTATGTGGCGAGCAGGCAGAATCATTACCACGCCGGACGAAATGCTTAGATATATTTCGTCCGTCCTTACGTTCTGTGTTCAAATTCATTCGAGGTCTACCTTGCCTTTCATTCTGTCATTGCTATTATTGGTAGAATCGTTATGAGCATCCGATTGATAATATGCTTTGTGGTATTTCTTCGAGCAGAATTTCTTTCAGCGTCGATAAAATAATGTACCAAAACTGAGCTGGGAATAGGTGTATGGACAAAACCCTGACCCTCAAATTTATTGGCCTTATATACAAATCAGAATACATTGCTTGTTATTATTAAATTTAAATGTGATAGAAGTGCTTTTAATAGCTCGAAAGTGTCTCGAAATGTATCATATTTCCATTTCTATTGATTATTTATTTCTGTGTTGCATGGAGTCATTACACTGGAGAGTGAGGTGTCACGTGTTTCCCTGGAGGTCAAAATGACAATGCAGTTCTGTTTATACTGTTTCGCAGTTTAAAATAATACTTGTAAACATAGCATCCACTGAAATGAGAGACGCAAGTGGCGCACACAAAGTTCGTAACAACATATATACATTCACTGAAAATACACTCATATAATAAAATATATATTAAAAAAATATTAAATAACACTTTCACTTGCATATTATGTGCAAAAATAAATATTTGCACATTTAAAAACTCCAGTAACGTTGGAAAATTTTTCATAGATTATTTGCAAGCGTAGTTATCTGAGAGAAACAGGTCAACTCTTGGACAAAAATATATGGAAAAAGTGTACGCCTTCTAACTCGATGAATCGAGTAATGAGTAAAGTAACGCATAAAGACCCCCTTTGGTCATGAATGACTATGGGATTTCGCCTAGAAGGTTGCCCTCCGAGGCACAAGTCAGAGCAAGGTTGTTTATGGAAGACCAGCAGTCGCCCATGCATACTAGTTTCCCTTCTCCATGCCACAGATGTTATCCAAGGGAAAGGCAAAGGCCGAAACAGCTTGGTACCAGTGACGTCGTAACTCATTACTACAGCTGAGTGAACTGCAGCAAAGTGAATAAAGTGTGTTCAAGAACGCAACACGCAGCCCGGTCTGGGAATCGATCTCACTACCTCATGATTGTGAGCCCGTCGCTCTAATCTCTGAGCCATCATAGTACTATCTTGCTAAAAATTAGATGAGGCTTCTATACGCACATAAAAGAACAGTTAGCTTAAAACTTTGCCGGTGTGTGGAGTGAATGAAGCTCTGCCCATTAGTTGAAGCATATAAGAGCACATGACTCGTCTTTAAAACCGATTAAAAGGAGAGGATATAAGCAAATTTGTTGCGGCATACACCCATAAGATGGTTTCGTGGTATTTAATATTAACTGGAAAATATTGTCACATGTACAACCATACAAAGGAAGTAACACATACTACAAACTTTGTACCATTAATTTCTACCACCTTCTCAAATTTAGGAATCAAATACCGAAACGAAACGAAATTAGTCTCTCTCAGCAAACACAATACGTTCAAAACACTAAGACATTTCAAAACTAATAATTCTTTATCTAATGGCTAAATATGTCAATACTTCACCAACATTTTCCACCCCATCGACACAAAGTACTTCCTTGACATACATAAACACTAACATTAGAGCGTTCCACTAATCAAGTACTTTAGATATAGTCTAACAGTTCACAGGCTTTGAACAAAAATATTCACAAAAATTCACTAATGTATCTATGTGTGTGTTGGGATGGCACATCAACCCTCAGTCGCAAGCTATTATGATTTGAAATCACGAACCATAATTTCCCTAATTAATTTAGGTGCTTATATAGTATTGAGAGCAAACACTGGTACCCATTCAGCTCAGTGTGTATATGTGTGCGTGCGTGTGTATGTGTGAGTGTGTAAGTGCACGTGCGCGAAGTGTGCATTTGTGTGTGTGCGCGTGCGCGTAATTGTCTTTGAAGATAAATATTGAATAAGACTGCAACAGTTTGCAAATATTGTTTTATTGCTGTTTGGTCTCATGTTTTCGTTTTTATATATAGGTTGCGTTCAAGTAGTGGCTGTTAAAAAGTAAGAATTTTACATATGCACACATACATACATATACACTCACTCACACATATACGAACTCAAACGCGCATAGTACATATACAACAATCGTAAAAGTAGTAGTAGTAACAGCAGCAGCAGCAGCAGTAGTAGTAGTAGTAGTAGTAGTAGTAGTAGTAGTAGTAGTAGTAGTAGTAGTAGTAGTGGTGGTAGTAGTAGCAGCAGCAGCAGCGTTGCTATTGTCCTAATAAGAGAGATCTGTGCGCGCACTCGGGTGTTCTGTGTGTGTGTGTGTGGTGTGTGTGTGTGTGTGTGTGTGTGTTTGTGTGTGTCTGATGCGCGTACACATCCACAAACATATACGCATATAAACACAGACGAACGCAAATGATTGGAGGAAAAATAGTGGAAGAAAAAATATTAGAGGAACAATAAATAATTAAATGAACAAAATAAATCTCTAACAAAAAACTACTACTACTACTACTACTACTACTTAGCTAGTAACCATGTCTTGGCAAGAACGTTACTACCTCACAGTACTGCTGTCTGCTGGCGTGGTTCCAGTAAAATAAAGTTCTTCCGCCAAAATGAGATTGTGAGTTTTGGCCGTCGTTGTACAAAATTGGCTCCTTACACTAATGGAAAATGGTTAATTCGTATCAGAGGAAATGTCGCCATTGCTATATAATCAACTCAGTGTTCACAGAGGAAATTTCATGTCACACACATCGCATCCGTTCTTACACACACACTCACAAACACACACCAACACACGCACACATACACACACACACACACACACACACACACAAACACACAGCGGGAGAGGCATACACACTCACACGTACATATAATATATTCACACGCAAATATATATGCATTACAGCATTCTCACACACAGGTGTGTATACGTGCAAATTGAGGATTCATCTACATACATTCTCAACGCATTTATGTGCCATTCGTTATTTTACACACCTTGAAATTCATTCATTCATTAATTCCTTCATTCATGTATTGCATACTTCACTGTATAGTGACATTTCATTTTTTCCTGGAATTCGAAGTACGCCGAGGTTGACTTTACCCTTCATTCTCCGGTGATTGATAACGTGAGAAGTAGTAGTGTGTAGGAATCGATATGGTAGGCAATGCCACTGACTCCTTTAGAATTACCGTAAATCCTCGAGTATAATCCGCATTTTTAACCAAAATTTAAAGGTCAAAATCCCTAGTGCGTGCTATATACGAGGTTAAAAATGAAAAATATTTTCTAGCAATGTCCGAGTCTCTATTTGCTGTCCAGCAATATTTATTCAGACGCATTTTGTGATGTCGGGCGCGAAAATACCTTAAGCTAAACTTGAAAGCAATGAAGTCTTAAAAGAGTCATCCATAACTTGCAGTAAGCAACATTTATTAAACGTTATTACTGTTATTTCTTTATTTCTTGCAAACAAAATGCACAATAAAGCTACACGTTTGCATTATGTTATATATACAATAATAATAAAGGACGATATCATATACATTTTTACAAACCAAGAACGTTATATAGACCTCCTTGACTCAAGTTAGAGCAGGGGGTGCGTATTATACACAAGGTTTAGGTCTTTCAGAGGTACAGCCCCCTAAAAATCCCCTGCGTATTATACTCAAGGCTGGACTATACTTGAGGATTTATGGTAGTGTATAAATACACACAATCTGAACGCAAGTACACTCACGGTTATGTGTGTGTGTGTGTGTGTTCTTCTACTTGCTACAGTCTTTAGATTGCGACCGGGTTGGGGCACCGCCTTGGAGTATTTTTAAATCGAATAGATCGACTCCATTACATTGATAAGCCTGGTACTTATTCTATCTGTCTCTTCGCCAAACAGATAATGCTACGGGACTTATAAACGCCAACATTAGTTGTCAAGCGGTGGTGACTCACATATGCACACACACACATACACACACACACACACACACACATACACACACACACATACACACACATATCTATTTATCTCTCTATCTATCAATTTATCTCTCGCTCTCTCTCTCTATATATATATATATATATATATATATATGTGTGTGTGTGTGTGTGTGTGTGTGTGTGTGTGTGTGTGTGTGTGTGTGTGTGTGAGTGTGTGTGTATAGTTAATCCAAACATGAAAACACAAAGAGAAAACACAACAACGCGAGGACGTGGAACAAGTATAGTGTTATTGGATGTTCAGGAAAGGAAAGAAATAAGGAGGATTTAACGTTTCGAGCGGAGCTCTTCGTCAGAAACATAGAAAAAGGAAAGATCCAAAAAAGGGAAGACGGAGCAAAAAATCGCCAACGATGCACACGCGGTCACGCGACAGGCTTCTTTCAGTTTCCGTCAAACAAATCCGCTCGCTGGGCTTTAGAAGACCCGAGGCTATAGTAGAAGTTATCTACCCAAGGCACCACACAGTGGGATTAAACCTGGAACCATGTGGTTGGGAAGCAAGCTTCTTAC
The DNA here is from genome assembly GCF_006345805.1 of Octopus sinensis. NCBI lineage: Eukaryota > Metazoa > Mollusca > Cephalopoda > Octopoda > Octopodidae > Octopus > Octopus sinensis. Next base: position 104,347,455 of record NC_042998.1, on the reverse strand, counting down.
CATACACCTATTCCTGCACCTAGGCAAAACGCTTTTGATAATTGTTCCGGGTTTAAGCTTTCAGCTCAAATCCCTTTGTCTTGTAGTCTTCCCTTTCATCTTCGCGGGATAAATAAAATATCAGTCGAGTGCTGGAGTCGATCTGCACCAGTATGCAGTATGTTAATCATGATACATTAGGTTCCAAATTTCACCCTTCATCGGGCTTATACGACAGGACAGGTAACCCGCCGCTAGGAGTACACTGTTATCACGTAAATATTATTGATATTATTAATCTGCATCGCCAAAGCACAACACATACCTACATCCTGTCATATACACACACACTAACTAAAGGCGGACACCTGTAGAGAAAGATGTTAACGCAAAAGACAGAGTTTTTTTACTAGAAAAGGATGGATCATATTAAAAATCATATGTATATAATTTATTTACACACACACACACACACATAAGGAAAAAGCATACACACACATATCCTTGTTTACATTTCTCTACGAATAATATAGATGTATATACGTATGTATATTTATATACAGTAAACCTAATTCAGATATAGAATGTTTTCGCATTAATATATGCATTTACGCACAGGAAATTGAATATGTACATAGATGCATAGATACATACAGACATGGATATATACATACATGTAATTTTGTATAAATATATCCACTGTACATTATCTTATAGAGTAAATTCCATGCACACATAAACGCACATAGATAAATGTATACCTAATACACAAAAATATTGATAAATATAATGAGATTTGATAAGGATACAAAATGTAGCAGATTGTTGTAATTTAAATTTATCTATGAGTATCATCGTTCGCGCGTGTTCATATACAGTTCTGGAGATACACAAATCCATATCTCACTCAGATATATGAATATATGCACTTCAAGCACAACACACAAACACACACACATACACGTATGTACGTACGTATGTATGTATAGATGTATGTATGTAATACAAGATGTAATCACGTGGATGTTGTGGTGCACACTGTAGTTGATAATGATCGGGTTTTTCGGCAACTGAACTAGTAATCCATCACGCATGTTTGGCTGAGAGTGTGGTGGTTGGACGCCTTCTTTATTATGTAAGACAAAAACTGAAAAGAGATAAAGAAACATGGAAGAGTCAAAGACCATTCAGAACCGACAGTTACTCTGTGGAATCACCTCAATTGTGGACCACACAATGACTGTAGAATAAGCATGTCTTAGACTGTCCTTGCGCTCTGTGCGAACGCGAGCTCACTCAGCGAGTACTCTTAATATTCGCAAAAACTATTAGGATGTAAATATTTTTTACGTAATCTTGTCCTGATGTGGTCACACACACACACATACACAAACATACACAAACACATCGCATATATACATACATATGTTATGTAGGTATGTATATGTATATTTATACTTATATGTACATATATATAATATAAATAATATATAAATATATGCATATATACATACATACACACACACACATTTATATATACATCATATATATTTTTATATACACTTGTATATATGATATGCATATGTATATGAATGTATATGCATATATGTGAGATGAAGCAGGCGACTAATGGTAGCCTGTATCAGGCATACTTGTAATATGGAGCAAAATTCAACACCAAAGGAACGGTGAAATTATTATTGCGTGAAAAACTCCAACGTTTGTGCAAAGTAAAGTTGACAGGAGATGATTGCCAGTGTGACAGCCGAGTTTTACATCTATATTTGAGAAACTGGCTGCAACTGATGGGGAACGCAAGAAAGCATCTTCTGTTTTATTCCTAACCTAAGGAATCTGTTTACCTTTTACTTACTTCACTCATTAGACTACAGGCATACTGGAGCACTACCTTGAAGGAAATTTTATTCGTACTTATTTTTTAAGCTTGATACTTACTCCATCGTTCTCTTTCTCGAACCACTATATTATGAGGAAGTAAATAAACCAACATAAGTTAACAAGCGGTGGTAGCGAACAAGCACAAACATAAAGGCACACACACACACACACACACACACACGCACAAAGATACATACATACATGTATTACATGTGAAAATGTGAGCAAGAGAAATAATAGTCTTCAGATTATAAACCCGGAAAAATACAGGACAAGTTATTACTCTTGGAAAAGTTAAGGACACCTTATTATATCTTGTAAAGTACAGAACAAGAAAATTTTTACTTAGAATATTGCAACCGTGGAAAAAATTTCAAATAAAATATTTAGATTTAGAAAATATTAACTTTTTTTTTAAATTAAAAATTTGATTACAAGTTATTACTTCTATTCGTTATTACTTGTTACTTCTATTAAAAATAAAAAATAAATCAATCAAATTATTTTTTGCACTTTCAAAAATTCATCTTTTAAATTATTAATTAATAATCAAAATTTCGAAAATAGGTTAAAAAATAATAATAGCACATAATTAGTATAATAAATAGAATAATACAAAAATTAGTTATATATTACAGTAAAATATACCTATAACAATAAATTCACAGTTATTGACTAAGTTATTCTCAAATCTTCACAATTTTAGTCTTGAGCCTATTTTGTATATGATGAATTTGCCTATCATATATACTATTCTACTTTGCATAAAACTGTAGTTATATTGGTACTTCTTGCTCTCATTTTTAAAGTATTCTAAGGTGTCAATATTTTAAAAAAATGATGGTACCTTTTTTAATTATAATGTCAGTTTGTAAATTAAAATCAAATAATTTTAATAATCAAATTTTATCATTAGCTGCAATATTTTAAGTAAAAATTGTCTTGCTTTGTACTTTACCAGACGTAATAACTTGTCCTATAATTTTTCAGGTTTATAATCTTAAGAATATTTCTCTTGCTCGCAGTTTTCCAAGTAATCCGTGTTTTTTTCAGGCTATGCTATTATGCTAATTAATAATGTGTCAAATGTATTAATTAGCAGTGTCATTGATAATTTTTTTCTTTATGTCAATGACAACGGTGACATATATAAAAAATCCACTTATTAAAACAAAGTATAGAACTATATCATCACGCTCAAATTTGCGAAACAAACACTCATAACTTTCTTTTAAATCTTCATTGCATGAGATTGATACCCTGAAATTCTTTGAATTGAGCTCTATGATTAAAGCTTAATTAAAATATAGTTTGTCTTTAAAATAAAAATGTTAATTATACTTAAATCCAATTTTTGCCTTACATATTTTTTCATGATATTTTATCTCACAACTGTTTTGATACAAATTTTTGTTGCATGGGACCAAAACTATAAAATTCTACATGCTTTCTTCTATCATTGGATCTAAGATAAATATATTTTGCTTTGAAACTAAAAAAAGTTTTTAAAATCTAAACTTGATTGGTGGTGTTACTCACCTATATCGTTGCTACAAATTTTGATCTGCATCTAGAAAGTTCCCCTCCAAGGCACAAGTCCGGGTAAGGTTGTTTATGGAAAATTAGCAATCGCTCTTATGCCGCCCCTCTCCACCCGTGTGATGTTATCCAAGGGAAAGGCAGAGGCCGATATAGCTTGGCAGGAGTGATATCGCAACTCATTTCTACAGCTGAGTGAACCGGAGCAACGTGAAATAAAGTGTCTTGCTCAAGAATACAACACTCAACCCGCTCCGAGAATCGAACCCACTGCCTCATGCTTGTGAGCTCGACACTCTAGCAACTGAGTCATGTACCTTCACATATTGTATGTATGCATAAATATATAAATATAAACATACACACACACGCACACACATTTCCTCTGAACAAGTCAAGGATGCTTGTTGATGTTGTTTCTTGACTTGAAAGACAAATATCCCTTAAATCAGACCTTGCCATCTTTAAGTGAAAAATCAGTAACAAAAATAAGAAAACCTTATCTGATAATGTTGTCCTAGATACACCAATGGCTGCTTGTTTAGCACCCTATCGACTTGACCATTCAAGCAATTTACTGCTGTAACAAAAGTTTTGATTATTTTTATCTCAGAAACACTCTCTAAAATGACTGAATATAAATTCACGATCTATCAGTTGTGTGATTGACGATACCTGATCGATACCCTTTTATTTATCTGTCTCTTTATTGATTCTTCAATTTGATACATTTTTTCTCTGTAGAGATTTTGATGATGGTACTTTAATGTCACCAAACAATTCGTCGATCTACAATTGTTGGGTAAACGAAAGCAAGGTTACTGTGTCAGAATGCTCGAGTATATATAAATATGAACAGATTTCTCTCCCTCTCATATGTTGTAACGTTTTATCTGGTAAACTTTGTACGGATACATTATATCATTACCGTTTGATTTAAACAATTGGTATTACACACACATGATAGTTTCTTCATATTCCCCAAGTAAGGAAAAGTAATTAAAACTTAAATTTGTTAAAATCGTTGAGATTTCGAAAACCTAAGTGTAGTTTATAATGGATAAAGCACAGACATACTAAAAGATATGGTTGACAACACCCTCAGACGTAACTGACTATTTTGTTAGAAATAATCCAGCATTTGAGTAGTTAACTTGGAAAATCAAAGAAATGTTGGTGTTTATTATAATCGTATTGGCCTCGTATATTTGCATATAATCATAAATTGTGCTTGTGAAGAGAGTGTATGCATTTTAAATCATCTTTAGTAAGGACATTTTTGTTATTTTCTAAGTATTATCTGGAAGAGCTGTTCTAATTTTTGTTACGTTGTCAGAGTTACTATAAAGTCAGATACCATAACTTGTGGTATTTGTTCCGTACCACCGTTGTTTGACTTGAAGTAAATTTCGCTGAGGTCGGACGATGATAATGTATAAATGTATACATGCATGTTCAATGGGATTTAAATGCGGATCGTATCTGCAACTAAATACTGCAAGGATAATTTCTCTTGAACTAATAAGCATCGATTCAGCTCGCAACTCCCGTTAGTGACGAATAGGCGCCATATCTTGTGTATTAAAACCTTGCGAAAAATATCCTCTCCACAGACTGGCATGAAAGAGGTGGGAGAGAAGCCATCTAATTACTGCTAGACTGTTTCATTCAACGACCCTACAAGGATGAAAAGCTCATTCTGGCAGGATTTGAATGCTCAGAGTATCACTAAATAGTCAATCCGACAGTTTAATCTCCCTCTGGAAACTAAACAGTTCAGAGTACATATACATAAAGAAATGGAGTTAAACGTAGGTGTTATTCAAATCTTTATACTTCCGACATATGTTTCGAATAAAACATGGGTATTATTCCATTTGGAATAATACCAATGTTTTCTTCGAAATACATGTCGGAAGTATAAAGATTTGAATAACACCTGCATTTAACTCCATTTCTTTTTTTATCAGCTATACAAAAACATTTCACTAAACCCTGGAATTTCTACCTTTATAAAGTAGGCTGTAACATCCTTGGTACTTATGTGAACTTTTTGCTACCCTGGTAACAATTTTTTTTTCGTGTTATTTGTACACATTGGAAAAATACACATACACTTGTATACACATATATATATATATATATGTATGTATGTATGTATGTATGTATGTATGTATGTATGTATGTATGTATGTATGTATGTATGTATGTGTATGTGTCTGTGTGTGTGAATATGGTTTCTAATTTAGCCAGCGCATTTTTGTGAAAGTACTGGTGTAGAGTTATGTGATTTCAGTATTTGACCTATCTCTGTAGGATGAAAGTCAAAGTGAACCTCAGAGCTGCTTGACCATAGTATGTTAAGCCATTTAACTTGATACAACAACGAAAAATACTCTTAATGATAACGATTTTTAATATAGGTGCTATGCCTGATATTTTTGGCAATCAAAGTACCAGTACTCTCGACTGGTACTTATTTTATCAATATCAGATGGACGAAAGCCAAACTTGACCTTTTGAAAGAAACTAAACAACAACAACAACATCAAAATCAACAACGAAGACAGCTGTACCAGGAACAACAACAACACAATTAACATCGAGGATGCTACGTGGTCGCCCAGTTTAGTACAAAAGGCTGCCAAATGACCCTAGAATAAAACCCCTGCAGCTATAGAAGACAGAAAACACATTGGACAATATAACTGTTATTAGCATACACAAACGGGGATGGAGTTGTCCTGAATACCTTTGATCATAGGTCAAGCTCAATCACGGTTGACCTAGACCTATGGTTTCATATATATATAAGAGAACAAATTGTATATATATATATATATATATATATATATATATATTATAGAGAGAGAGAGAGAGAGAGAGAGAGAGAGATAGAGAGGTAGATAGATAGATAGATAGATAGATAGAGATTGATAGATAGATAGATAGATAGATAGATAGATAGATAGATAGATAGATAGATAGATAGATAGATAGACATAGGTATATACAGACATCTTTCATAGAGGTGGTGATATTTGTGATCAGGTGATGGTACACACAAAAAGTGTTGATACTGCTTCAGTGGTCTCAATATTTACACAAAGTAGTAGTAGTAGTAGTAGTAGTAGTAGTGGTGGTGGTGATGTTACTGGTGGTAGTGGTGGTAGAGACAATGGTTCCGAGTTGGCGATTAACCAAACATAGGTGACATAGGCAAGACTAAGGTTAGTGGGTAGCGGTTGGTTAGTTCGATGTCGATGGAGAGAGTAATAAACGGTGGATAGGACACCGAAGATGGAGATGATGGTACAGTTGGAAGTGATGGTTGTGGTGGTGGAGACTGTGACGACGACGATGATCATGATTAATGTTAGTGGTAGTGATGGTGGCGACGAAGAGGACATTCACGATGGTAATGATGGCGATTTTGATTGTCACACTCCTGTGGCAGACAGAAATTGTGGGGTATAAAACTTGGATTTATTGAAAAACGGGTTTTTTCTCTCTCTCTCTCTCTCTCTCCCTCTTGCTCTCTCTCCCCTCTTATTTGTCTGTTTGTCTCTTTCTCTCTCCCCTCCCTCTTTGTCTGTTTCTCTCTCTTTCTCTCTCCCTTCCCTCTTTGTCTGTTTCTCTCTCTGTCTCTCCGCCTGTTTCTTTGTCTGTCTCTGTCTTTCCCTTCCTTCTCTGTATTTGTCTCTCCTTCTCCCTCCTCTTCATCTGTGCCTGCCTGTTTCTCTCTCCCTGTCTCTCTCTGTCTCTGACACTATGCCTGTTTGTCTTTCTCTCTGTCTGTCTGTCTCTCTCTCTCACTCTCTCACTGCATGCCACTGTGGCTGTTGTTTAGCCTTGGATCAGACATGATTGAGTGGAACCTTTGCCAAAGGCGTGCCAATCGTGACCATCCCGTCATTTCAGCATATGTATGTAACCCAGTTCTACATTATCCAATGCTTTCTTTCATAATATTACAGGATATGACGTGAGGAATGTATCTGGTTGCTATCTTCAGCATGTCAAGCGTCCTCATCGTTTTGTTGATATTGAAGCAAATAATAATATTGATAGTGTTAGTAGTGGTGATGTTAGGGTGGTGGTGGTAGTAGTAGTGATAGTGTTGGTGGTAGTGGTGGTGGTGGTGGTGGTGGTGGTGCTGCTGCTGCTGCTGCTGCCATTGCTGGTGACGATGATGATGACGATGCTGATGAGGATGTCGCCAAATTGGACATTATTTGGCATAAAACTGTGTGTATTTCTATTTGTGTCTATATATGTGTGTATGCACGTCCGTTCATATGCGCGCGCGCGCGTGTGTGTGTATTGTGAATAAAAATTATTGATGTTTAGCCCTAGGCTAATTCTGATCAAGCAGACCTGTGTGCGTTCAATGACGTCTTAGTCGTAACCTTCCTGTTAAATTCAAGTCACTGTATTTAAAACTGCAATGTATCATGGATTATGAAGATTTTACAATGTAATTTAAGGAAACTTTCGCTAATATATCTAGCGGTGGTGGTGGTGGTGGTGGAGGTGGTGATGAGGATGATTAGGAGGAGGAGGAGGAGAAGTAGGAGGTGGTTGTGGAAACGTCCTGCTGAGATTGACGGCTGTGTTGGTGATGATGATGATGATGATGACAACGACGACGACGATGATGATGATGATGATGATGATGATGATGATGATGATGATGATGATGATGATGATGTCCTGCTAAGTATGATGGTCATGGTGGTAGTGGCGGCGGTGATAATGACGATTACGACAACGACGACGACGACGACGATGATGATGATGATGATGATGATGATGATGATGATGATGATGAGACGTTGCTAAGTATAATAGTTAAAGTTGATAAAGGAGAAAGAAAAGTTGAAATTAGAATCATGTCAAAGTATCATTATGTGTGTATCTGGCAGTATACTACGTATGTATGTGTTTAAGCATGTATTGTGCGTGCGCCTGTGTGTGTATGTGTGTGTGTGCGCGTGTGTGTGTGTATTTTGGTCGATTTGCAATTATCAGATCGGCATTTTGGTGGGAGAGGAAATCAGTGAGAGGAGGGAGGGGAGAGAGAGAGAGAGACACACACACAGAATGGGAAAGAATAAAATAAGAAACACGGAGAAAATGTGAGAGAACTATACATGTGTATGTGTGTGTATGTGTGTGTGTGTGTGTGCGAGTGTGTGTTTATACGTGAGTATGAATGTGTGCGTATAAAGAGAACTACAGAGTGAGAGAAAAGAGAAAAAAAGAAAGAGGAAAAATAATGATTGAGAATCAGAGGGAGAAAAAGTGGGAGAGAGAATCCCTGCTGGCCATATTGGCGTCATTGTTGCCAAGAATCTATTGGTTTGGAGGCGAGAATTGGAAAGAAGCTGGAAATTCTCTAATCCCCACTTCCCTCCACCACGTTCCTCCCTTCTTTCTTCTCCTCCTTTCTCTCTCTCTCTCTCTGTCTCTTTCTCTGTGTTTCTTGCTCCCAACTTTTGTGGAAGGATAAAGGAGTGGGTTGGTAATTCAGGAAGAAAAGAATCGCTTTCCGAGTGAGATGAACATTAATTGTCGTTAATAATGCACAGATTTCCGCTCATTATCAGTGCCCCGGCTACTTTCACAAACACCCCCCACATCCTCCACTCTCACACACACACGCACACACGGGCGCGCTCATGCACATGTGCAACTCATACGCAATTACACACTCACCATATACATAGCAAAAGTATGACAGCAGATTCACTGGCATACATCCCCGCATAAACATCTATACACATGCGCACTCCTTCTCATAAGTACACAAAGGTGCACACGTATCGCGGCAAACATATGTACAAACACAGTCATATCCTTTTCTACTCTAGGCACAAGGCCCGAAATTTTTGGGGAGGATGCCAGTCGATTAGATCGACCCCAGTACGCAACTGGTACTTAATTTATCGACCCCGAAAGGCAAAGTCGACCTCGGCGGAATTTGTATTCAGAACGTAAAAACAGGCGAAATACTGCTAAGCATTACGCCCGGCATGCTAATGTTTCTGCCAGCTCGCGCCTTACAAACACAGTCACATCGTCAAACACAGATAGTTATGCAAATACACTTACACACAATTGAGAAGCAGCACTTATACACTTATGCACTAATATATCACATACACACACACACATATATCCAATGGATGTTTTATAAAACTATTCCACACATACCATAACAGCCATACCAACAATCCAACTTTTTCATAATCCAAAAGTTAATAATTGAGACACTCCGAGTTTCTTTCTGTTTCCATCTACCAAATCTACCCACAAGGCTTTTGTCGGCCCGAGGTTATAGCAGATGACATCTATCTATCTATCAATCTATCTATTTATTTATCTATCTATCTATCTATCTATCTATCTATCTATCTATCTATCTATCTATCTATCTATCTATCTATCTATCTATCTATCTATCTATCTATCTATCTATCTATCTCTCTCTCTATATATACATATATATATATATATAAATATATATATATATATATCAGTCTGTCTGTATATATGTGTGCATGCATAACCCCACCATTTACATATATATATATATATACATTTTTCTTTGTCTCTCACCCTCTCTTGATGGGTGTCTGTGTGTGTGATAGAGAGTGGGAGAGTGAGAGTAATTTTGGTGTTGGGCAAACCGTACTCAACGTAAACACTCGACGAGCATTGCTGACACTTAAACACTATGAGAGATGGTCACACTCGTCTAACGAGTACACAGCCATCATGTATGTATGCATATCTGTATAATGGGCTCATTATTGGAATATTTAATCTAAGAGAAATGCTAGGTAAATGTGACTTCGAAGTTTGGCTCCTCGTGCTGGTATATATATATGTGTGTGTGTGATTCGCCATGATAGATCGGTAGCCACTACACAGATTTTTTCTCTCCTTGTTCCCGTCTGTGTTCCTTTCTGTAGAAGAGCGTAGGCTCGAAACATTAAAGACTTTTTCAATTCCCGAGCTTTATACTAATACATCTGTTTGTTTTCTACACCACTTGTCTTCGACTTTTGTTTTTCCGTGAATTTTCCTTATATGTGTGTGTGTGTGTGTGTGTGTGTGTGTGTGTGGTGTGTGTGTGTGTGTGTGTGTGTGTGCGCGCGCGTGACAGATACTTTCTCATTTCTCATTCTATCT
>NC_042998.1:104316841-104329341 GCF_006345805.1 Octopus sinensis | reverse complement strand
TATTTTATGTACACTCAACTCACACATATATATATATACAACTCACAAATACAGATCCACATACACAATGACGTACGAAAACACACATATTTATAGATAAATATTCATCCATACGCAGTCCTATATACCTATATACATACATACATACATACATGCATACATGCATATATATATATATATTATATATATATATATATATATATATATAATATATATATAATATATATATACATACATACATACATATATATATATATAATATATATATATATATATATATATATATATATATATATATATATACACATATATATATATGTACACACACAAACATACATACATATACCACTGGGTGTTTTCAAATATATATTTGTTTGTGTAATTCTGTGTTTACAAACTCAGAGAAAAAATACTGTTTACGCTTGAAGTACACAAACACAAACACACACACGATCTAGATTCTGTTCAACGGTGTATTGTTGAGACATTATTGCTCTACGTATAACTTACTTTTATGACAACACGAGTATTCGAGAGGATCTTTTAACAGTGTAAGCAATAGAGATTCTGCCTATGTCTCTAAGATCTTTAGACATAGATCATAGTCATACTTCGTTTATTTGTTTTTGATGATATTGAAAATGGCTAATGCACCGTAGTGAGTTTGGTCCAACATGAAATTCTTATAGGTTCAATTCGTTTGTATTGCGTACGTATTGCGTACTGCGACTGAGGCATACGTTTTGAACATAATCGTATTTCATTCAGATCGGTTAATTGATGTGATTTGGGTAAAATCATGGGAAAAGAATTCGTGATGTTGTAAGCGACAACTTAGATTGAAACGGTCGACTATAGAAATTGTTTGTATTGTAACTTGATTAAATTTGCTAACTCTTTTAGGCACAGACTCATATACATACACGAATATGAATAAATACATGCACACTTATAACTTCTAATTCACACGAACATGTTTAGTATAAATGTACAGGTGTATTTTAATCATCTTATACATACGTACGTATGTACGTATGCATGTATCTATGTATATAGGTATGTATGTCATTATTCAGTTTTATTTCAAGATTTCTTGCCAATAGAGAAGGGCCGATTTCTAACCTAGATCCAAGGCTCCTTCACTGGAATTTCAACAACATCAACTGGGTATATTTGTACGTATGTATGTATATGTGCAGATTTCTGTGTCTTTTTTTAATGTATGTCTTCTCCTGCATAAACTTGTATATTTAGACATACTCTTATATACTTAAATGATAAACTTCTGGAAAGTTTTACAGATCTTTAGAGTTCCAGTGATGGCTTGGATCTGTAGTCTATGCTTGTATTTCCAAGTTTGTCTGTCAGAAGATTCACATTTAACTAGTATTTATAATGCGGAGTATCAAATCCATACAAAACGCATTTGTATCATGCATATCAGAAAATATCTCCCGGGGAGGACAGTCTTTAGTAAATACCTTGAATCTGATCGCGGCGAAGGAACCATCCTCTCATGTTAGTCAATGAATCGTGAAGGCAATAGAAATAAACTCTTTAATCATATCACCGAGCAGTATTATTCGCGTGTAAATGACGCGTGTGTGTGCATGTATATATATATATATATATATATATATATATATATTATATATATATATATATATATATTATATATATATATAAACACACACACACACACCTAAAGACCTAGAACTAATAAATGTGACTTATGTTTAGAAGAATTTTATCAAATTTCTACATCTAAGGGTAATATGATCAGTTCTAGGCAGGAACTAGATTTAAGATGCGTGCACATGAGAAAATTCTCCTTTGCTTAGTATAAATGAGTAATAAACATTTAAACAATAGAATTTTTTTTAAATAACATGCTATAAGTGATTATCCAATCGAAACTTGAATTGACGATAGTTCGCATCGAAATTAACGAACAACTTGAGTCGATAAAGGAAAAACTTAAAACAGTTAAATCAAAGGAAATTAAAGTCATGATACTGAATAAACTACGCCGGTATTTTAGTAGGGTTGCAAGTGCAACGGTTGCTAATCGATGCAGTTGAAACATGTGTAGGTCTATGTAAAGCTTTATATATATATATATGTATATATATATATATATATAATATATATATATAATATATATATATATATATAATATATATATATATATATATATATATAATATATGTATATAAAGGAATTAAATGTAATTGTATGCCACTTCGTTATCATCATCATTTTTATTATTATCATTATCATTATTATTATTATTATATTATTATTATCATTATTATTATTATTATTATTATTATTATTATTATTATTATATGTTTGACCTTTGCTTTACATTTGTACAAGTTGGCTCCGAGTCTCACCCAGAGACCTCAAGAGACAACAAGTTGGAAGTTCATGTTGGTGTTATGCCTGGGGTGCCATATATTTGGTTTTGTACTTAGTGTTGTACTAGTGAATGCCTAAAAAAACATACAAAAATTATGTTTGTTTTAAAATTTGAGATTAAATAGAAAGTATTTTGCATAGGATATGAGCAGTTCCCATGAGCACTATCTTTTGAATTTCTGCCATTTTGGGGTTTCCTGGTATCTGAGTTAGGTAGCAATCAGCCCCTTTTGCTATCATTCCCAGTGCACCTATGACAACAGGTGTTGTTTTAGTCTTCAGGTTCCACATTTTTTTGATTTCTATTTCAAGATATTTATCTTTGCTAAGTTTTTGGTAGGTCTTGACAGATACGTTTATATCGATTGGGAAACTCATATCAATGAGGATGCATGTTTTTTGTCTGATGTCTTTCAATATGATTTCTGGCCTATTCGCGTCTATCTTTCTGTCAGTTTGAATGGCGAAGTTCCAGAGGAGTGAGTTGTTGTCATTTTCAAGCACTGGGGGTGGTTTGTGTTCCCACCAGTTTTTATCATGGAGCAAGTCCAGGCTTTTGCAAATTACTCAGTGAATATATTGTGCAGCTCTATCATGCCTGTTGAGATATTATTATTATTGTTATTATTATTATTATTGTTGTTGTTGTTGTCTTTACACAGCTTCTAACGCTGGAGATGTACTACGGTATTAGCTGTTCACTACTAGTGAGCTAAGTTAAAACCTCATATTTTTCGAGCACCATCCGGTGTATTCGAGCCGTTCCTAGCAGTACTGTTTTCTGCAAGTGCTCCACACTAATTGCAGCCCGTATTTGTTCAATGTACTTCTCAAGATTTTTACTCACTGTTTCAAGGCTACTATTAACACCCTTTTCATCGACCAAGCCAACCTGTCATAAGCTCCGAAGCAAACTGTCATACATCTCGACTTCTTTATCGTGTAAGTTTCTGGCAGCTGGACATGCTATATCTATGATCCAGCATAGTTTGCTTCCTTTCTCAACTAGCACTCTTCTTTATCTCATGGTCGCACTGAATCATAAAATCCCATCGAATCTTTGCGTTATCATTTTCGATGACGCCTTCGAGTTTATGTTCGTACCTCTTTTATGCTCTGTCGAGTCCATACATGTTGCAAAGTGTCCAATGGACAATCCTTCCTATATTTTCATGACGTTTCTTATTTTCTTTCTGGGTCAGTGGCGTACACTGACTGGTAATATGCTATACGGTTTCATCATTTTGTCCACAAATTCTGCATTTATCACTTTCTGATGTGTTGTCAATTCCGTATTTCTTGTAATTGGTTCTTAATGCTTGCTCTTGGTCTTTCGGTTTTAAATCCCTTTTAGTCATCCATAGCCATCTTTATTATTATTATTATTATATTATTATTATTATTATTATTATTATTATTATTATTATTATTATTATTATTATTAGTCAGTCGTCTTATTTTTACCATGTGCTTTCACTGCACTACCGAGCGGCGCAACTCTGTGTGCATTGAATATGTGCTGTGGTTTGTTGTGATGCTCTTATTTTTACTGTATTGAAAGTGTTTTACGTAGGGTGTGTGTGGTGCCTAGTAGTGCTATTATCCGTATGTTATATATATATATATGACAGTCCTGGTGTTTTTGTTATATATTTATCTGAACATTTTTATCATATATATATATATACACACACACACACACACACACACACATATATATATATATATAATATATATATATATATATATTATATATATATGTATATATATATATATATATATATATATATATAATATATATATATATATATATATATATATATATATATACATATATATATGCATATACAAACATAACATAAGTATATGCACACATACACACATGTAGGTGTATACGTTTGTGAATGACAGTGAAAAAGAGGTTAAAGAGCTATAGAACTTACTAACATACCAATACAATTATGAAAACAAACAATCAGGGTAACATGATCAGGTAAAGCAAATTTAAAGAAATACGACCAATACGAACAAATACACCTTCTCATATTCAACTTCATCTTACAAAGAACACCTTGAGATTTATCAGAAGTGTCAAAAAGAAGCGATAAAGACCTTTCTATTTTTATATATTTGTCGATTTCTCTGCTTCACCTCTCCTAATCTTTATGCACTCACTTGAGTGTCTCATTCGTTTTCCTATAAGTTTAAAAGATGTCATTGTTGAGCAAACAGTATGCAAAATTAGTTGAGAATATCACAATATATTCGTTACCAACATAATATTTCTACTCACAGACGTCATGTATAATGTAGATGACAAAAAAAAAGCTATAAACATTCGAATATAATGACATTTGTTTGACATAATAAAATGTGCATTTTAGATATCTTGATAGATAGATAGACAGATAGAAAGATAGATAGATAGACAGACAGACAGACAGACAGACAGACAGACAAATAGATAGATAGATAGATAGATAGATAGATAGATAGATAGATAGATAGATAGAGACAGACAAATAGATAGATAGATAGATAGATAGATAGATAGATAGATAGACAGACAAATAGATAGATAGATAGATAGATAGATAGATAGATAGATAGATAGATAGATAGATAGATAGATAGATAGATAGATAGATAGATAGATAGATAGATAGACTTATTTCTGAAGTACCCATATGTTTGTACATTTTGTTCATCCTTTCTATTGTTTTCCTAACATCATTCTTTTACAATTATATAAAAAATATCTAGATCCCATCATTTTGTTTTTCTATTTCTTATTTCAAAATTCCTCTTATTTTGCGTTTCCGCAAGGTTTTTGGCAACAATTGAGTTGGAGCCGAAGTTGGATGGTACAGAGTATGGACAAAGTGAATGATGCCACTGAAAGAGAAATGTTTTCCTTAGATAAAGTATTGTAGCTTAGAATTTGTGTCTCAGAAAATAAATTGATGTTGCACTGTACACAATTGTTATTCATTTCCGACATGTGAGATGTCAGAAGAGTTTAGTCACAGTACAATGTATATCTTTGTTCTGACTGAAGTCAATAGAGCTTTAGATAAAAACAACGCCTTAGTTATATTTGGTAACATCCATTATTTTCTCATCGCTGTTATTTCCCCCAACCAGTCCTAATCAAGCAAATATTTTGAGAAAGGATGCTGCAACCATGTAAGACAGACTGCATTGTTCAACTTGTTATTTACATTTTCAAGACAGTAGAGTATAATTGGAAAAAATTTAGTTGCTGTTTCTGTCCGTTCGAATAATTGCATTGCATTTCAGTTCTTCTTGCTTAAAAACAGTTCTGCCGCTTCAGAAAATACATAAATGCAGAGGTATTCCAATCTTGCAGACGCTTTTCTACTTGTAGCCTCTCTTGCACTACATTACAAAAGGTGCCATTATTGAAAACAGTTTGTTGGGATCTGCAAATTCTAGCTGATCAAACAGCTACGTGCATGCTTCTTCCTTGGTACTAAATATAAATGCTATGTTATAGTATGCGTTGGTCGCTAGACCTCTTTTTGCTTTAACAGATCAGTGACCGCTTAGAAACTAATCGTTTTTCATCTTGCTATGTTAAATTATGACAACGTGTGGGAAATTCTGGAAGAAAAAGCGTGTTTAAATTACATATTATTGATAGTGTTGTTTCTTTGTGATACTGTGTTACAGAGTGTATACAATACTATATCCATAGACAGATGTCAAGATTTTGTTTTCACGAAACGCTATATCATTGCAGATAGAAACAGAGGGGTTAACCAGTTTAGTTTTGATCCTGTGCTGCTATTTCATCAGCGAACCAGTGTCCTCTTTAACTGTCAAATAAGCATTCTTCTTATAAATTGACTGTTAGTAAAGGCTTAACTATACCGCGCTGATAACACACACACACACACATGCACAAACACACACACACACATATATATACAAACATATGTGTATGACATATTGCTTCAAAACAATATCTCTATAAATTATATTTTTAACCAACACAAGTTTTATACAAAAAGAGGTAAATACGTTGTTTCTCTATACAATATCTCCCTGGTTAGAAAACGAGGGCGTAGCCGGTCAAATCCTGTGTTGGGATTTCATTAAAAATAAAATTTACAGATATATTCTGTCGAACAACATAGTTCAATAAATATATGAAAATTTAATTACACGTGAGAATCGTTAGCATGTCGGACAAAATTCTTAGCTGTATTTCCTCCACCTTTTTATGTTCTGAGCCCAAATTCCGACAAAGGTCAAAATTGCTTTTCATCCCTTAGGGTCGATAAAATACAATAAAGTGGTAGTCGAGTGGTGGAGCTGGCATACTCGGCTTGTCTCCTCCCTTGAAAAAAAATACCTGGTCTTTCCGTTCAGGAAACGTTGTTAGCTTGGAAATCTGGAGACCAGTGTTCTGAGACCTAGGGATACAGAAAAATAGTTTTCTTTATCTGTTGCTGGTTGTAGTTATACTAACTATAATAATTTAGTTCCGCTTAATTGCTCTTGGCCACAGTCAATCCTAATTCACGCCTAAAATAACTTATGCATCATAAATTGATTGGTTTCTCCCCATACAAAATCTAATTCTGTCCAAATAAAGAACTTAAGCTACTTAAGGCATGAACAATGACGTCATCATCGCAACTTTCTCTTTTTCTTTCTTACTTTTTAGCATTTTCTCTTTTATTAAGCTGCATTAATATATCCATAATATATTACGTATAGCTCCACCTACTCATTTATTATACAAGACACTCCTCAAACTTACATAATTAACTTGATGCTTATTGTGCGACCGACGCTGCATTAATTTTAAATGAATTAAGCCTTTGAATGACAGCCACTGTCATTACAGACGTCATAATCAGCACAAGCTCTAACATCACTGCAAACATCATAATCATCGTCGTCGTCATTGTCAATGTCCCTCCCTCCCACTTCCTCACCTCCTCCTGCTTCTCATCATCAGCATCATCGTCTGCCTTATCCTTATCATAATCTTCCTCTTTACCATTGTGGTTGTTGTTGTTGTTGCTGTTGTTGTTGTTATTATTATTATTATTATTATTTATTATTATTATTATTATTATTATTATTATTATTGAATGAGAGAGCAGCGTATGTCATCAAAGTGACACTGGGCTAAAAAATATATGAAGCCCAAGATACCCATCATGACTACCTGTCTTATAAGGGTAGACAAGGCACATGCTTCACAACCATATGTACGCGGCAAGGTGACCTTATATCAAGATAAACAGCGCATGACCTTGCAGGTGGGACCCAGTTAAAATGTTCTTCAGGTTGAAAAGCCCGTCCTGCTCAAAAGGTCCCTGAATAAGGTTTCTTTGAGGCTGATGAACAAAACACGAATGTTTCCAGAGGTGAATTATTCAAATCCCAAAGAATTCCTCTCGGAGTGCCCTATTTCATCCCATTTTGATTTCATCTGTTGTTGGAACCCCCTTCTACAGGGTTCACTTCCGATCCAGCACTCAAAGTTCGCTTGGCCTCCTTATCCCACCATTTTCTCTGCTTCTGACTGAGTATAAGCAGTCTCTGGATGACTACCAGGTACCTACCGGGCAAAAGGCCCCCACCGTTTGCTCCAGCCTCTTACACGCCATTATTCGAGACACTTGTATTGGACATTTTCATTCTATATTGAGGTTTGTGTTTTAAAGTTAACCACCAACCGGTATTTTTATCGAGACATCATTTCTATTAAGTTTGTCAACCAAGACTGCAGAGTTTTTCTACCATAAGTTGGGATTATTCCCATTCTCATGTGTTATCATCATCATCATCATCATCATCAGATGTTTGAAGTGTTAAGTTCTAAACCGCCTTTGTAGCATAACATAAGAACTCCGTTCAGATCGAGTACATTATGTTGGCATATTAAATCGCCCCAGTTTTTGACTGGCATTATACTATATTTCATCGGTTCAGGAAGGAAGGAAAGACTATCTTGTCTTTGGTTGTTTTTGAACTTAGACGGTAAAGGGTCGTAATGAAATAACGCAAGTTTTTGCTCTATGGTCAGCGGATTCTACCAGCATACTTGATTTACATATGTATATAAGTGTATATGTGATCATACCCATTTCTTTACTACCCACAAGGGGCTAAAAACAGAGAGGTCAAACAAGGACAGACAAACGGATTAAGTCGATTATATCGATCCCAGTGCGTAGCTGGTACTTTTTTAATCGACCCCGAAAGGATGAAAGGCAAAGTCGACTTCGGCGGAATTTGAACTCAGAACGTAACGGCAGACGAAATACGGCTACGCATTTCGCTCGGCGTACTAACTGGGGGTCGATTCGTTCAGTTACCATTCTTCAAGGCGTTGTCTCAGTATGGCCGCAGTCTAATCACTGATCATACCTACAGTCTGTATTTACATGTATATATGTATATATATACATATATGTGTGTGTGTGTGTGTTCATGTATATATATATATATATATATATATATATATTCATAGGCGCAGACGTCGCTGTGTGGTAAGAAGCTTGCTTTCCACCCACATGGCCTTGGGTTCAGTACCACTACATGACAATTTGGGCAAATGTATCCTACTATAGCCTCTGGTCGACCAAATACTTGTGGGTGCATTTGTATATATATCTATGTATGTGTGCCTTTGTCTGTGTTTGACCCCCTCCCCCACCACGGCTTGACAACCGTTGTTGGTGTGTTTATGTCGCGTAAATTGGCGGTTTGGCAAACGGGACGGATAAAAAATAAGTACTGTGGTCGATTCATTCGACTAAAAATTCAAGATGCACGTCGCGTGTGTTCGTGTGTGTGTGTGCGTATGTGTGTGTGCGCGCGTGTGCGTGCGTGTGTCTGTCTGTCTGTCTGCTTGTCTGCGTGTGCGCGCTCGCCTATGTTTGCTCCCTCTCCCCCACGCTTGACAACCGGTGTTGGTGTGTCCTTGTAACCTAGCGGTTAGGCAAAAAGAGACCAATAAAAACAGGACCAGGCTTCAAAAGTAAGTTCAGCTACCATTCTTCAAGGCGGTGTCTCGGTATGGCCACAGTCTAATCACTGAAACAAGTAAAAGGATAAAAAAAATAAAAGAATGTGTGAACAGCTATCAACGGTCACAATCTTTTTTTTTTTTTTTGTGGTGTTGGAAAGAGGTTTATCTTTAAGTGATAATATGTAAATCAAACCGAAGTGATGATATATAAATTGCAAACAGGCACGGTTCACAAAAACGAAGAAAAAATAAAAGCAAGTAGTCTATGGAAAGCTATCATCGACTCTTGCATAATCATAGTAACACTATTCTTATCAACTGATAGTTACTCCTGATAAAGTCAACTTATCGACTATGCACAGATTTCCACAACACACATGGTGGCCAATTTACTTTATTTATAGTCAATAATAACCCGGTAACATTTGTATATCCTGGTGTGAAGCATTTACTCATAGTTGCAATATCAATTAAGATGATACGATATTTTTGTTATCTTCTGGTAAGTCAAAAGTCTCACAGACTGAGAACTTTGGGCCTCTACAGTCATGCATATATACATACATACTTGCATGCATACCTACTTATATGCATACATACATACATATATATATATATATATATATATATATATATATATACATACATATATACGTAATGCATACATACGTACATGCATGCATATATACTACGTACGTGTATACATACATACATGCAAACATCCATACATCTTTGCACACCTCCGGACATACATAGATGTGAGTAGATACATATGAAACAAAAATACAAAACGGGCGTCCATCCGAAAGGAGAAAAATATACATTCTGAGACACCACGTGTAACCTTTTCTTTCACTTTCCACTGCCAAAAGCAAACTACCTCCACTCATTCACTCCAGCACTCTCCACTCTTCTAATAATAAACACCAGCTTGTTGTTTTCTTTCAATCAACAGCCCGGCCACAAAGGTGAATCAGACAACGTCTCTATCCTAAAAATAAAAATAACACCAACTACATCTCGTTATAATTTTCATGTGGTTAACTTCTTATGCATATTTAAGGTTTTAGCGATAGCTGTCTTGATACAAGATTGAAGACATTCAGTGCAGGAGCAGCATTCAAAATAACTGTGACATGCACCGAATGTCAAGTGCTTTCATATAAGATTTATTTAGGAACTGAAACATGGAATACAACATGAGATAACCTGTCTACAAAGATTTAAAGTAATATGCATGTATATGCAAAGAATATGCACGATACACCCTACCTTCGATTCAACATCGCACTCTCTCTCTCTCTCTCTCTCTCTTTCTCTCTCTCTCTCATACACACACATACACAAATACACACACACATAATTTACGTACATACACCCATATGTAAGTGTGAATCTGTGTATAAGCGTGCATGTATGACTGTGTACATATGTGCTTCTCTCTTCTTGCAAGTATGCATACATAGTTGTGTGTGCATGTAGATAAGCATGATCATAATATATAATTATATACATGTGTACCCATATCTTTTCATTATTCAGATGGAGGAAAAGAGGCGTTACCAATGACCTATGCAGGTTCTCCTAGAATGGAACACACACACACATACACACACACACGAACTCTGACACACACAAATAACTATGTATATGCACAAATACCTATACATGTGCGTGTGCGGGTGTGTATGTGTGTGTTCTTGATTGTCGTCTATTCTTCGTTCCTTGTTTCTCAAGAGTGGAACGCACACACGCTCTCCCTCTTCTCTCCCTCTCTCTCTCTCCCTCTCTCAAACGCACGCACACACACATACATAAATGCACAAAGAAATACACACGAATACACGCACAAACGTGTATGTGTTTTTCAATTTTTGCGTTTCTTTGAACTTTTCCTACAAAGAAAGGATCGGTTTCTAACTAAACACCAGAACCTTACATCACTGGAATTAAATTAAAAGCACCAGAGGCACATGGTGAATCTTGCATACTTTCAATATTCGCCTGACACCTTGAATTTGCAGAATATATGTTCGATGCTTATACTTACTTGGCTTGAAAACCCAAGATTTATCAGGATATTACAACAACACTTAACAACAAACACCGAAGAATATAGTACAAATGTAAAACTATAATCTGGTATAACCCTAGAAAAAGAAAAAGCAAAATAGATAAGAAAAAGGAATAGGAATTTTAGGTATGAAGGGTGTTAAATATCAAGTTTCGTATCCCATAATTTTGGGACGAAATGCTCCCATCGATTGGTCAACTGTTCTGTGCAATATTACATTCGTTTACTTCTGTTCCAAATATTTTTATTACAAAACATGCGTTTGATTTTAGTGGAATGCTTAATGAAAATGCTCCACCAATATTTTATGTGAATATCTGTAAGTTAAGAAATATTTTGTGCCTAAATGTAAATATGCTGGTATATATTTAAGTATATAGAAAAATATATAGAGACATAAAAAGTAAAAGCGATGGATAGACATACAAGTACAGAGAACGATAGATAAATGATAAAAGCAGATAGACATTGGCATCTATATACGTAAAACAAACGAATCCGAAAACATAAATGATTGCCTGTGTCGAAACATCCTAACATACAAAGTATGATACCGACGGATACAAAATTTTGAAAAGTGAGATGTGTTATATTGCTTCTGGAAGGACCAGAACTGTCGACGAAGTATTCGGCTCGAAATGTAACAATCTTCAATTGAACAATTCTTCTGTGCGAAATAAGTTACTCCACTTCATATTTAGTGGATTTTATGGTTATAAATACTTATCCATATTTCATACATACAGTTGTGCGTTTCACATACGTGTATTTGTAGGTATGTATGTTTGTATGTAAGCATGTATGCATATATTGCAGATATATGCATGTAAGTATATTTCCTTACATGAATTTATATATATATATATATATACAGTCACACATATATATTGTGTGCGCGCGAGTGTAAGTGAAAGAGCATGATCTAGTGCTTAGAACTCTGTTTTCTGGAACAAGTTCATTCATTCCTTATAGTTGCGTTCATAGCAGTGA
>NC_042998.1:104309341-104311841 GCF_006345805.1 Octopus sinensis | reverse complement strand
CTCTAAACAGCCTGCTTTGTTCGTTCAACATGGAGTCAACCATCACGACTGATTGTACAATTCAGGTGCATAAATTGGATTCACCTACAAGAGCTTCTTCATTTCGACGATAATGGTCTCAGGTTGTATCACGTTGTTTGTGACATTAAAGAAAGCCAGTTTTCCAAAAAATTCCAAACATTTCCAATTCGCCAACGATGTGTTTATAAGAGCGAGTATGTCTGTTTGTGTGCGTAGAATAAGTTTTATATAAAATATCCATAAGCACGTACATAAACATACCAATGCATATAATCGTATGTATATGATTTAAGAGAACATATGTCTGTGCGTATGCGTGTGTGTGTGTGTGTGTGTGCGTGAATTGTGAGTGTGTATGTGTGTGTGTAGACGTGTAACATTTAAAAAATAAGCAGTACTGTCGTTAAATATTTTAAAATAACGATCTTTAACGCTTACCGTAAATCCTCGAGTATAGTCCGCCCTTGAGTATAATACGCAGGAGATTTTTAGGGGGCTCTACCTCTGAAAAAACCTGAACATTGTGTATAATACGCACCCCTTCTCTAACTTGGCTCAAGGAGGTCTATATAACGTCCTTGGTTTGTAAAAATGTATACGATAACTTCCTTTATTATCATTGTATATATAACATCTTGTTTGCAGAAAATAAAGAAATAACAGTAATAACGTTTAATAAATGTTGCTTATTGCAAGTTATGGATGATTCTTTTATGACTTCATTGCTTTTAGGCTTAGCTTAAGGTATTTTCGCGCCCGACATCACAAAATGCATCTGAATAAACATTGCTGGACAGCAAATAGAGACTTGGACATTGCTTAGAAAATATTTTTCATTTTTAACCTCGTATATAGTACGCACTAGGGATTTTGACCTTTATATTTTGGGGAAAAAATGCGGATTATACTCGAAGATTTACCGTATTTGGAAAAGAAAAGTTAATAGATTGGTCGATGTTCTTAGAGTTTCAAGATTATAACATCAAGAGGAAGAAAATAATGTTTCACAGTTCAAATTTTTAACATCCGCATATTACAAAAATGGGCATCAAACATCGCAACCACTTTTATCGAAAATGGAATGGTGAAAATCTACAAGTATTAATGGAAGCGTGTGTGTGCATGCGTAAGCGTGTGTTTGCGTGCATCAGAGCTGTGTTTGTATGTGCGTATAACGAAACAAAATAATCCCTTCTATTATAGAAAGGCTTGTGCCGATAGTAGAAATTTTATGGAAGTGGACTGGGAAATTATATCAACTTCAGTATTTTATTAAACCTGAATGGATGAAAGGAAAAGTTGGTCATCTAAACATTTCGTCTTGCATGCTCACGATTCTACCAGTTCGCCGCCTTGATTTATAATAATCAATAATAATCCTTTCTGCTGTAAGCACAAGGCTTGAAATTTGGTGGAGTGGGGATAGTCGATTACATCGACCCCAGTATTTCAGTGTTACTTAATTTATCGACTCCGAAAAGATTAAAGGTTAAGTCAATCTCATCGGAATTTGAACTCACATAGCGACGGGCGAAATACCGCTAAGATTTCGTCCAACGAGCTAACGATCTTGCCAGCTCGCTGACTTGATTTATAATAATAATAATAATAATAATAATAATAATAATAATAATGATAATGATAATAATAATAATAATAATAATAATAATAATAATAATAATAATAATAAGAAGAAGAAGAAGAAGAAGAAGAAGAAGAAGAAGAAGAAGAAGAAGAAGAAGAAGAAGAAGAAGAAGAAGAAGAAGAAGAAGAAGAAGAAGAAGAAGAAGAAGAAGAATTATAAGGCTTCTGATCTTAACTGACTGGAAGTGTTATCATGTACATTGTTTTGTCTTGGTATAAAAGATGGGCTACAGCAAATATTCTGCTCAATACCACAGATTTGCTTGTCAGTTGTTTGACCTTAACCAGTTGAGCATGTCCCTTAGTGGCTGACGATATGTGCGTCTCTGATCACGAGCAGAAGTAGTGGGGGAGCATCATAGCCATGTGTTGACAGGGATTATTTGGGGTTTGAATAATTCACCTCTGGAAACTTGAGTGTTTCTTTCAACATCCTTAAATAAACCTTATTCAGGGACCTTTTGAGCGGGATGGGCTACTCAACCTGAAGAAAATTCTAACTGGGCCCCACCTGCGAGGTCATGTGCTGTTTATGTTGATATGAGATCACCA
Organism: Octopus sinensis; assembly: GCF_006345805.1. Taxonomy (NCBI): domain Eukaryota; kingdom Metazoa; phylum Mollusca; class Cephalopoda; order Octopoda; family Octopodidae; genus Octopus; species Octopus sinensis. The sequence goes on along the minus strand of NC_042998.1, from coordinate 104,309,624 downwards.
TGTCGCGCACATATGTTTGTGATGCATGTGCCTGGTGTACCCTTATCAGACGGGTAGTCATCATGGGTATATTGGGCTTCGTATATTTTACCCCAGTGTCACTTTGATGGCATGAACTGCTCTCTCACTCAATAATAGTAATAATAAAATAATAATAATAATAATAATAATAATAATAATAATAATAATATTAATAATAATAATGATGATGATAATAATTCCAATAACAATAATATAAAGTGTTTTCCCTGTGTGGCATTTTAACCAAAAACTCATAAGTATG
>NC_042998.1:104281841-104306841 GCF_006345805.1 Octopus sinensis | reverse complement strand
CGGACTCTACTGTGATTTTTAAACCCAAGAGGGCATTTCCTCTAGCTGGTTAACGAAATACAGCTGCATGTGGTAAAATTGCGATCAGGGGAGCGAACCCTTACCATCTCCAAGCGACCGGACCAGTAGACCAGTCCTGATTTCGGCCTATTTCTGTAAATCCTCAGTACTGGACACTTCGTCTGCCAGAGATGATAGCAACTCGCTTCCGCACGTAATATATACATATCAAGCGAACACACAGTCGCTGATTTTACAAGTCCTCTTGGGGTTAGAATTTCGCAGTAGAGTCCGCTCGAATGGACAGCCATGTTAAAGTAGCTTGGAATATTACTTGTCAGTACAGCTACTGCGCTGATCTCTTAGCAATATTTTAGAAGTAGCACTTTTGCTTATACATACATAAATAAATAAATACATACATACATACATACATGCATACAAAGAAACCTGGGTCATAACAAATATAAAATGAAACCCTAAAGCCTTTATTAGATACGCCATGGAAACTACCTCCGTGCGTTGCAGGGTAGGGTCACTCCTCCGAAAACATGGCTCCCTCACGGAAAACTCAATGAGGATAAGTGAAACACTGAATGAACAATTCGAAAGTGTTTCACCCCACCCTTTCAGCACATGGAAGTTACCAAACCTTTAGAATTATTTACAGCTACAGATGCAGAAACGGAGGCAGAAAATATTGACTATATCAGTATCAAAGAAGAGGTATAGACGATGTAAACACAAACTCAGCTGCTGGCACCGCTGGATTCTCAGCAATCCATCTCAAGTCTGCTTAACAACAATGTGGGCGTGATGTACCTTGACTTGGCAAAAGCCTTTGACAAAGGTGACCAGGATATGATATGTCACAAGCTGCGTAATCTTAGGATAGTTGGAAAACTTGGAGAATGGCTATATGACTTTCTAAAAGATAGAAGTCAGGTAGTAGAGACCAACGGAGCCACTTTCAAGGAAACACAAATAATGAGTGGTGTTCCACTGGGCACTGTCTTGAGGCTGCTGTTATTCATAGTAGCCTTCTCAGACATGCCCTCAGCTGCCCAAGCAGCCACCCTTGCTAGCTATACAGACGATAAAAAGTCTCTCAGAAGATACAGAACCCTGTAGACGTTGCGAATCTGCAATGGAATTTGGGCACAATATAGATGTGGAGTGAAGAAAATAACATGCAGTTTAATGCTGCAAAATTCCAAGCCCTACGCTACCAACACACGAAGCTCAATGAAAAGCAGACAGGATACACTGGCTCAGGAGGATTGTGAGTCCTGAATCAAAATCAGTGTTTGATCTCAGCATCGTTATGAGTAACAATGCATCTGTTGCCTGGATTACTGACCCTAATTGTGGACACTAAACAGTGTAAAATCAACGAGGGAACTCGAGGTGACCCAGCGAAGCTATACAACACAAAGCCTGAGAGACCTGCATGGCGTGCATGTGGGCGTTTTCAAAACAAAACTGGAGCTTCTGTAACAGTTCCTGATAAACCTACTTCAAGGCAAGAAATACAGATGAGGGTAGTGACATCAAACTCCCCCACCCACCAAATGCCACACATTAGAGGAGGTTTATTGATAATGTAGCAAAGCAAACGGCTGTGCCACAGCATGGCCGCAGCCCTTGGACAGCATCTGAAAACTAGAAAAACACATATACATATATATAATGGGAAGCTTTATGAAAATAGACAAAAGACGAAGGCAAGTTTACGGAAATAAACAAAAGATGAAGGCAGGTGGAATACAAACAAACAATTGTATTAGTATGGCGCTCAGGAAATATAAATGAAACAAGTCTTTCACGTTTCGAGCCTACGCTCATATATATATACGAGTTTGTATGATTGTGTAAAGAAAAATATATTAATCATTGAAATTCCAACTTAGTCTGATTTTCACGTTTTATTATTTGCAATTTTTACAATTTTACAATACTGAAATAAACTAGTATTTTCATGCGTTACGCAATCAGCAGGTTTATGTAGTGACAATCGTGTTCCACAATTGACAATTGTAGTGACATCCGATGAGCTCCAGCAGGCTGAAACTTACAAACTGTATTCTGACCAATCAGTATGTGGCTCAGTATGTGGTTTGGTGGGCCCGTCAAGGATTCTTTACTTTGACCGTACTTAAATAATAATTGTTTGGCTATATTTTGGATTGTTGTAAATTACATTCCTGTTTTCATTGAATTCTGTTGTTGCTCCAGAAATGGTTACATTTCAGTCGAGTATGTTCATTTGGTCAACTCTACAATCATCCTCCCATCACTTTTATTATTGCTGTTGCTATCGGTGGCAGTAGTACTTATTATTATTATTATTATTATTATTATTATTATTATTATTATTATTATTCAGTAGTTTTATTTTTATAGCGTGCTTTCACTTCACTACCGAGCGCAGCTCTGTGTGCCTTGGGTATGTGCTGTGATTTGTTGTGATGCTCTGATGGTTATTGTATGGAAAGTGTTCTGCGTAGGATGTGTGCAGTGCCTAGTAGTGCAATTTTCTGTATGTTATATGTGTTTGTAAGTCCTGGTGTTTTTGTTATGTATTTGTCTGAATATTTTTTTATCATGCCTTTTATTTTTTTTTTATTATTATTATTTTTTTTTTATTATTTTATTATTTATTATTATTATTATTATTATTATTATTATTATTATTATTATTATTATTATTATTATTATTGAGTGAGAGAGCAGTGCATGCCATCAAAGTGACACTGGGATAAAATATATTAAACCCAGTATACCCATCATGACTACCCGTCTGATAAGGGTACACCAGGCACATGCATCACAACCATATGTGCGCAATATGGTGATCTTATATCAAGATAAACAGCATATGACCTTGCAGGTGGGGCCCAGTGAGAAAGTTCTTCTGGTCGAGTAACCCATCTCGCTCAAAAGGTCCCTGAATAAGGGTTATTTAAGGATGTTGAATGAAACACTGATGTTTCCATAGGTGAATTATTCAAACCCCAAAGAATCCTTCTCAACACATGGCTATGATGCTCCCCCACTACTTCTGCTCGTGATAAGAGACGCACATATCGTCAGCCACTAAGGGATATGCTCAACTAGTTAAGGTCAAACAACTGACAAGCAAATCTGTGGTATTGAGGAGAATATTTGCTGTAGCCCTCCTTCTTCTTCTTCTTCTTCTTCTTCTTCTTCTTCTTCTACTACTACTACTACTACTACTACTACTACTACTACTACTACTACTACTATTATTATTATTGTTGTTGTTGTTGTTGTTGTTGTTATATTGAAGCTTATATTAACAGAGTTGTAAGAAGTTTTGCTAAATAATATCCATGCATTTCAATCTATCACGTCTGGTGCTTTAAATTCTAACCTTTATACTGGTATTAGTATTCAGTATCGAATACCAAATACGATAAGAAATTTATGTCTAATGTACTTAAAATAACAATCCAAACTACAAAGGATGCTTTTTTTTCATTGTCATTATATATATATATATATATATATATATATATATATATATATATACACACACACACACACATATATATATATATATACATATATATATATATATATATATATATATATATATATATTATATATATATATGAATTCATTATGCAAAATAATAATATACAAAAATTACCTTTAGCATTTCTAATATTGATATAATCATAACATTTCTCAGTCTAGAAATAAAAAATTTATGTCTTTAAATAATTCATGCTCGGAGTAAACAATAATACTTTTACTATTCCAAATGATAATAATAATCTTGAAATGCATAGCCCTAGAAAAAACAGGATAGGAAATATTATTTGGTTTACTGTTCCGTTTTCTTTAAATATGAAATGAAAATTACCATAAATAGTTATCATTTAAAATTCGTAAGGAAAATTTTATCGTATATCATAAATATCATCAAAACTATTAATAAGTCAAATATTGTCTATCAAATCAGATATCATGTTCTACCACACAAATCTGAACCTCCTTAAGTTAAATAAACATGCTATTAACTGTAGACCTAGTGAACATATCAGCAGGCTTGCATATTATAGTGATGATAGTAATAATGATATGAATAGTTATAATGATAATCCTTTCTACTATAGGCCTGAAATTTGGGGGAGGGCGTTTTGTCAATTGTATCGACTCCAGTGTTTCACTGGCGGAATTTGAACTCAAAACGAAGTGGCAGACGAAATATCGCTAAGCATTTCGCCCGATGTGTTAACGATTCTATCACCTGGCCGCCTCAATAATAATAATAATAATAATAATAATAATAATAATAATAATAATAATAAATATTCCAAGGGGACACGCTCTTTCCACTCCTTTTCTGATTGGCACTGCCGCTTTTATCTGACGGGTTAAACAGAAATGGATGTGGATACAACAGTTACGGCAAAACGCTTAACCATCTCTTGTATATGGATGATTTAAAACTAAATGCTACAAATGATAAACAGCTGGAAACATTGCGACAGACAGTAAATAGATTTACCAAAGAAATGAACATGAAATTTGGCTTAGAAAGGGGAAAAGAGGAAACCTAGTTAAGAGTAACAACATCACAGTAGATTAAAGCAAATGAAATAAGGGAATTAGACCAAAGTCAGACATACAAATATTTAGGAATCAATGAACTAGATACGATACAACACACAGATGAAAGAGAAGATAAAAAAGGAATACTATTATTGAGTTAGATTAATACTGAAAACAGAGCTAAATGCGAAGAACAAGATAATAGGTATCAACACTCTAGCCATTCCAGTTATAAATTACAGCTACAATATTCTTAACTGGACTCCAAATGAACTAATCAAAATAGACGGGAAAACAAGAAAAATAATGACAGGATGTGGGATACATCACCCAAAATCTGACATAGAAAGCTATATACACAAAGTATCGAAGGAGGTAGAGCCTTTATACAGCTAGAAAACTATTACAAAATAACAACCATAAGACTACAGGAGTGCCTACTTCAGAAGCAATGAAAACTAATACAAATAGCCACAAAACACGAACAAAACAAAAAAATATTTTCAGGCCTTAATGAAGCTGACAAACACAAAAAATAAAAAAAGGTATTCAGACAAATACATAACAAAACACCAGGACATACAAGTATATATAACACACAGAATATAGCATTATTAGGCACCGCACACATCCTTCGTAAAACACATTCAATACAGTGGAAATAAGAGCACCACAACAAACCACAGCATATATATACGACACAAAGACCTGCGCTCGGTAGTGCAGTGAATGCACGTGATAAAAAAAAAGGGCTACTGAATAATAATAAAAAAATAATAATACTCCAGGCACAAGGCCCAAAGTTTTGGGGGAGGGCGAAATTTGAACGCAGAACGTACGGATTGACGAAATACCTATTTCTTTACTTCCCACAAGGGACTAAACACAGAGGGGACAAACAAGGACAGACACACGGATTAAGTCGATTACATCGATCCCAGTGCGTAACTGGTACTTATTTAATCGACCCCGAAAGGATGAAAGGCAAAGTCGACCTCGGCAGAATTTGAACTCAGAACGTAGCGGCAGACGAAAAACCGCTAAGTATTTTGCCCGGCATGCTAACGTTTCTGCCAGCTCGCCGCCTTAATAATAATAACAATAATAATAATAATAATAATATAATAATAATAATAATAATAATAATAATAACAGTAGTAGTAGTAGTAGTAGTAGTAGTAGTAGTAGTAGTAGTAGTAGTAGTAGTAGTAGTAGTAGTAGTACCAGGCAGTGGCTTTCATGGCTTCTGATCTTAACTGATAAGAAGTGTTATCATGTACATTTTTTGACTTGATGTAAAAGACGGGCTACAGCAAATATTCTGCTCAGTACCACAGATTAGCTTGTCAGTTGCTTGATAATATTAATAATGATGATGATGATGATGATGATGATAATAACAACAACAACAAAACAACAACAACAACAACAACAATAATAATAATAATAATAATAATAATAATAATAATAATAATAATAATAATAATAATAATAATAATAATAATGATGATGATGACGAGTTAGTGACTGCGGATCACGCGCAGGAGTAGTGGAGGTGTATCGTAGCCATGTGTTGAGAGTAATTCTTTGGTGATTGAATAGTTCACCTCTGGTAAGGCAATATAATCAGAGTAAGAAACTGCAATCAGTCTCAAATGAGGCATATAAAAATAGATGAGCGCTTAACCTTTATAGTTATGATGATAAAGAGGACACACCACGCTATAAGGCAGCAACATTGTGTAAAACAAATACCAAACATAAAAGTTTGAAGATAATATTGAGACTGTGGCAAGAAAAACCATTGCATAGGCAATACGCCAATCCAGTAGGGCCAGCTGATGTAGATATGAGAAGAACCCATCAGTGGCTGCAGTGTGCTGATTTGAAAGCAGAAACAGGAGTTATCCTAGCGGTACAAGATCAGAGTCTTCTCACTTGGAATTACCCTGCTAATGTCACAACAATGAGGTAGACATAAAGTGTAGGCTTTGCAATGACAAATTGGAGAGTATTGACCACATTGTTACCAGTTGCTCAGTCCTTGCCCCTACAGAATATAAAATGATCGGGTTGGCCAATGCTTGCATTGGAATGTATGCCGTCACTATGTTATCCCGCACCCTAAGAACTGATATGCACACCTTCCAGAGCCATCTGAAGGAGAGAATATTACCATCATATAGGATTATGGGATACATGCAGTCAGGTAAATAAATGCTGACAGATTAGACATCAAAGACCTGAGACAAAAACATGCTTGAAAACATCTAAGCAAATGAACTGAAACATGCTTGAAAACATCTAAGCAAATGAACTGAAAAACTGTCGAAATATAAGGACGTGATAATTAAAAACCATAATCAAATCTGTTGTAGATATCCTGGGAATGATCAAGAAAGACAGTGACATTTTTTTTTACCAGAAAACTGTAAAACCGATATGTTGACATCAACCGCCCACATTCTCAGGAGGTTTCTCTCCATCTAATATATACAAGAATTAGGTCTCTGGTTCAGACCCGGTCGGAAAATGAAATAAAATGCAGATCAAAAGAAAATAATAATAATGATGATGATGATGACGAGTTAGATAAATATTGGCTTCAAAGCTGAATGCCAGAGACATAATTTCGGCAGTAAACTCGCTCGCAGTCGCATTCGTTTGGTATGACGTTGTAATTCTGGATTGGGCAGAGGAGAAACTAAAGGAGATGGATAGGAAGACAAGAAAGCTTTTAATGATGTAAGGAGGCTATCATCCGCGGGCATCCAATAGGTACTGTAACAAAAGATACCCAGTAGAATTGTAACAAAAGGTTTGTCTCCTTGGCCTCAGCCAGAATGATCAGGAAAGTATTAGATAGTTGAAAAGAACAGATAGCAGGAGCTCCAACAAAACCTGTGATAAAGAGAAATAATAATAATGGGAACTGCCCATATCCTACGTAAAATACTATCTATGTAATCTCAAATTTTAAAACAAACTCATAATTTTCTTATGTTTTCTTAAGCATTCTCTAGAACGATACTATGTGCAAAACCAAATATATGACACCCTATGCATAACACCAACATGAACTTCTAACTTGTTGATCTTGAGGTCTTTGGGTGAGACTTGGAACAAACTTGTACAAATACAAAACAAAAGTCAAACAAATAATAATAATAATAATAATAATAATAATAATAATAATAATAATAATAATAATAATAATACTTTCTGAAATTTCGGAGGAGAGAGCCAGTTGATTAGAAGGACCCTAGTACACAATTGGTACTTATTTCATGGACCCCGAAATGATGAAAGGCAAAGTTGACCTCGGCAGAATTTGAACGCATAACATAGCGATGGGCAAAATACCGCTAAGCATTTAACCTGGCGTGCAAACGATTCTACCAGCTAATCACCTACTACTACTACTACTACTACTACTACTACTACTACTACTACTACTACTTCTGCTGCTGCTATTACTAATAATAATTATGATAGTAGTAGTAGTAGTAGTAGTAGTAGTAGTAGTAGTAGTAGTAGTAGTAGTAGTAGTAGTAGTAATAATACTTATTATTATTGTTGTTATTGTTGTTGCTGATATTATTATCGGAAATCGGACATTGTTGTGGTGAATAAAAAAGAAAGAACATTTATGATAATCGACATAGCATGCCCCGGTGACAACAGTCGTGATAGAAATAGTAATTGGTGCACTTGAAAGTATCAGCACTCAACTATCAACATGGCTGAAAAAATCGGTGCAAGTGTGAAGGTAGAACACCTACAAAAATCAGCATTGCTTTGAGCTGCAAGAATTATTCGCAGAGTTCTTAAAGCATGACCAGTAAACAAGTGTCACTTTAGTCTGCTGGCTGTGGACAGCTGACACTTACCATCATACCCAGCATAAAGAATTCAGTTATTTGCCACAATGGCGAAAGTTGGGGGTGGGGGTAGCGGGGGTGTACAATACAAAGACAGACATAAAGTGTGGGGGTTTACATATGAAATTATAAAAGAAAAATACAAGATATACGCAGAAAAAGAGACATATCTATAGCATACAGAGGTTAAAAAAACAGTGGCGGAGAGGATGATAGAGATGTGGCACTCCTGATACAGGAAGGCCTCTAGGGATAATCGAGGAACCCCACTGTCCGAGATTTCCCTGAAACCCTTGGAGCAAGTGCCCGCTCCAATTCCTTCTCTACACTTAGAGAGGTAACGTCCACCCTTGCCATTTTCGCAACTTTCACTCATCTTTCAATAAACTCACTCGAGGAAAGCACTTGCCTCTCTACTCTCAATTTCCTTTTCGAGTGAAACTTGAAGAAGTCAATGAGGGCTCTACCAAAGCGGAATGTGTCTGTCCTCATGGCTTTCAGCCTTGTCCACCAAACAACCTCCTTCGCTACAGCCACCAGGCAAAGGAAAACTGCCTTGCCTGCTCGATTGAAGGAGCGCGGCAGTGCAATCATCGCTACAGACTCGACCGGCAGACGTATCCGTCCCACACATAACAGCAGCTGTTCGACATACCCCACATTACCCGGACACTGAACGAGTGCGTGCAAAATGGCTTCGTCACTCTGCGTGCACCCCAGAAAAGTCCGTCTGACAGCACATCAGAGCCTGTAGATTTTATCTCAAACTGGTAGAGCCCCACTCCCACGCCCTGGTAACACTGCTACACCAATGCCAACTGGAAATTATCTATGATAGGTCCCGACCGGAAAGTCCTCCGGAACCGTCTAGCCAGTATGTTTTCGTTGCTCAGAATCTCCCCGAGAACGTCGTCGCACTTTCCCGTTACTAATTCTCTATAAATTTCTGAAGCCGAACATCAACCGAGCCTATTGCCCGACTTATAGAACGCTGTGAGCATCTGACAACATTCTAGGTGCTAGGCGTCCAGTCTCGGTCTTTTCTTCACCCAGACTGCAACACCGGGAAGGAGACGAGCTATGGAAAGACGAGCCTCACAAACGGAGCCCACACACGCTCGAAATCTTTGCAGGAGGTGTAACCTAAAAGCGTGTCTGCGCATTAGGAGCCACGGAATGCTTAATCCGTTACTCAGAGGATGCTGGCAACAGACTAACCACCTAACCATTTGAACGCGTCCTTTCCGCAAGAATTTAAATAAGAGACGCTCCCACCTGGTCAAGCAATAACCGGGACAAGGCACAACGATATCAGACGATAAATGATAACGGAGGCGATGTAAGCATTCGCCAACTCTACCGGACCTTACAGGGCCAGCTTCATCTCAGTCCATTTTGGGGTAAGACTGGCCACCTTGTCCCAGTTCTCATCGACCCTTAGCAGTTTAATTGGTCTGATGGTATCGTGATGCCTCTCCAGGAGGACAACCGCAAAACCACCGATTTGTCGGCGTTGATTTTAGCCCCTGCAATCAACTCATATTCCTTTATGATGATGCCAACCGTCTCCAATTCGGAGATGTCCAATATCATATCGGTGACGTCGTCCGCTTATGCTGACACTGCCCTTCCTTGGCTCGAGTGCCAATACATACAGGTGACAGTGTACAGCCCTGACGGATCGAGCATGCGATGCCAAACGGATCCGATTGGTGGTCACTTACTTTAACCACTGCACAGGTGCCGCTGTGCATTGCAGCGATTCTACCTCTGAAAATACGTCCGAAACCACCTGCTTTCAGGACGGCTTCCAAGTAGCGATGGTCAACCTTATCGAATGCTTTTGCATGATTCAAATTAATCAGAGCACCCTCGAAGCCGGCTTTGGTCCCAGCCCTTTCTTTGGTGTATCGCATAAGGTGAAGGTAGTCGCGGATAGACCTACTCAGGAATGCGCACATTTGCACTTCTCCGACCTGGCAATCTACGACAAACGCCAGCCTTTTCGCTAATAAAGACTTCTTAAGGCAACTGGAAATCCCATGCAAGATTGATGTCTTGCAACAAGCAGCGTTATTAGGCTCAGCGCACATCTTAAGAAAAGTATTATCTATCTGAGGTCCTTGTTGTGACTTGACGGATGACTAAAGACTCCGGTGCTTATTTTACCTACACTGTGTTACAAAGGAATAATAATAATAATCTGATATAGGTACAAGGACTGAAATTTGGGGGAGGAAACACGTCGATTGCAGAATTCAACTGGTACTTAATTTATCAACCACGAAGGGATAAAAGACAAAGTCTACGTCGTCGGTATTTGAACTCAGAACGCGAAGACAGACGAAATGCCGCTAAGCATACCGCCTTGCGTGCTAACGATTCTGCCAGCTTGCCGCCAATAATAAAAATAGTATCAATGGAAAAATTTAACGTAACGTTAAACAGCAGTTTCAATTTCAAAATAATGAAAGCAAAAAGAGGAAAATAATAACTAAATTATCTGACGCCATAACCTCTCCTTGACTAATCCTGATAATCTTCTATGCAATTTTAAAGTGAAAGAAAATTTCCCTTTAGCCAGCTATCGCCGATAACCAACGTAGTAACATAGGCTATAACTATATTGTTAAATCGCATATTTTCAATGGTACTACTAGCATTGTCACTAATTTTTAATGGTGCTCTTAAAATTCTCAAATTCGTTGACTAATATATGTTCAATTTGAAGGCTAAAATCCTTCCGTATGGCTAGGAATGGTCAATTATAAAATCTGCAAAATCGTAGAAGGAAATATTACAGTTTATGAACATGTGAAATTTTGGAGATAGCGAAAGCTCAACCAAATCATTTCTTAAACAAATATATGAAATGATAATAGATTGTCATCTAAATTTTTTTTAAATCATGTTAAACAAAGAGATAAAAATATAAAAGAAAGTTAAGTTGCATTCCATGAAATATCACGATTGAATAAGTACCAGTTATGCACTGGGGTGGATATAATCGACTTAATCCGTTTATGTGTCCTTGTTTGTCCCCTCCCCTCTGTGTGTAGCCCCTTGTGGGCAGTAAACAAATAGGTATTTCGTCTGTCTTTACGTTGTAAGTTCAAATTCCGCTGAGGTCGACTTTACCTTTCATTCTTAGGGGGGTGGTCGATAAATTAAGTACCAGTTGCATACTGAGGTCGATCTAATTGACTGGTCCCCTCCCCCAAAATTTCGGGCCTTGTGCCTAGAGTAGAAAAGATTATTTGTTTACAAAATAAATATAAGATAAAAAAAAATTGTCAACTTTTATTATATTCATTATATATATTGTTTCTGGTATAAATTCATATTACTAAGAAATATTACCGGTCCCCGGTACGCCACATCAGATAGTTTGACGAGCATTGCTCTGCATGACACCTTGGTTATGCATTCTCTACTATATTCTCGAGTCGACCAAACCGTGTGAGTGGATTTGGTTGACGGAAAATGAAAGCCCGTCATTATATATATATATATATATATATATATTCTTGTTTTTCCTATATTCATCTCAGTCATTTGACTGCAGCCATGCTGGAGCACCGTCTTTAGTCGAACAAATGGACCCCAGGACTTATTCTTTGGAAGACTAGTACTTATTCTTTCGGTTTCTTTTACCGAACCACTAAGTTACATGGACGTAAATACACCATCATCGGTTATCAAGCGATGGTGGGGGACAAACACAGACACACACACACACATATATATATATTCCACGAGCTTCTTTCAGTTTCCGTTTACCAAATCCACTCACAAGGCTTTGGTCAGCCCGAGGCTATAGTAGAAGATACATTTGCCCAAGGTGCCACGCACTGGGACAGTGGGACTGAACCCGGAACCATGTGACTGTCAAGCAAGCTACTTACCACACAGCTACTCCTATATATACATATAGAAAAACAATGTCACACAAATATAAATACAATAAAAATAATAACAGAACATAACAGGTGTCTTTCGACTAAAGAGTTCAGCTTTATAGCGTATCGTCAGTTCCCAAAAACCTGTTGGCTCATAAATCTAAACCCTTTATGGATGGAAAACCTAAGTTAGTCCCATAAACCGGCCTTCCCCATTTTAATATATATATAAATATATATATGTATGTATGTATGTTTATGCAAATTTATATAGCCATGCATGTAAGCATGAATGTTTGTAAACGTATGAGTTTGCATACACACACATGCAGACATAGATGTGTGCTATGTGTATTTATTTATGTATGCGTGTACGTGCGATGCCTGGGCGGTGAAATCTCTTACAAGACACACGAAACGAATCGGGGAAATTGGAATCCACCCTCAGATATAAAAGAAAATATTCAACCATAGCCAACAACTGGTCCACTAAATAGCCCATGCATAGCTTAAAAATCCCTCCCCTTTGTCAGCTCCCAACAGAATACAGTAACCCCTCCTTCATGGTTTGCATGGAGTAACAGTTCAATTAAAAAAAAAGACCTACTGACACATTATCATGTAATTAGATATGATAATGACCGGTGTAATCAAGCCAGCATATGCTAAATGTGATTAATTAGTAAACATATTTAGCACAATGAATTTGTCAATGCTTTATTGCTGACTTGAGAAAGGGCTGGGCGCATAATTAGATAGTCGAAGCACTCCCTATTAGAGCGGAAATATTTAGACTCTACAGTGAAATTAGGTTACATTTAATATTTTAGTATATTCAATGGCGGAAAGCTGACAGAATCGTTAGCATGCCGGGCGAAATGCTTAGCGGCATTTCATCCGTTTTTATGTTCTGAGTTCAAATTTCACCGAGGTCGAGTTTACCTTTCATCCTTTCGGGGGTGGATAAAAAGAGCACCAGATGAACACTTAGGTCGCCGTAGTCAACTTACCTCTCCTCCGTACTTGCTGGCCTTGTGCTCCAATTCGAAACCAGTATTATAAGATATTCAATTGTACCAAGACAGTACGTGTTATTTGGCTGAGTTTTAGAACAGTTTGAATTATTGTCTTCATTTATTTTTATCTATAGTTGCATGAAGCATTGATAAATGTACATGTTAATTACTTTTTTAAGTCAAAGCAATGTAAGTTATAAAGATTAATATCATATGTCGTTGGCTTATATTTTAATTTGGTTATCATCAAACTATGTTATCAATTTTTATAACTAACATTATGTTGACTTTAAAAAAATAATAACAGACATTATTTATTTTTATATTTTATAAAAATTGGACGATAAAATATACTGTTTCTTATTGATCAACCCTAGGCTAGCAGCATACCTGATCCAGCTGTCTTCTGGCCGAATACGTTAAAGCCAGCATTAACTCGATCTTCTCTTTATAGACTCTGGGCATCAGTCAATATTTTCTCCATTTTTAAAAATGTTAGATTATGATTTGAGAATTTAACTGCTCTTTCGACAAAGAAGTGACAAATCGACATAGGAATCTCAATGTGACCTCTCGAAACGCTAGAGGTAGCAGTCAAATTGCCATCAAATTATATTGTATTATCTTAGAAAAAGAACAAATTTGTCTCTCAAATGCTCTGATCTTTGGATCTTATATATGTATATATACTGTGCTGGAAACACGACTGCTTTAGTTTTATATTAGTCTGTGTAAGTGTGTGTGCGCGCGCGGTTAAAAGATATGATAAACAGAAGTCTATATCATTGGTTCCTTACCACACCACTATAGATATATATAAATATATATATATATATATATATATATATATTATATATATATATATATATATATATATATATATATATATATATATATACAGAGAGAGAGAGAGAGAGAGAGAGAGAGAGAAAAAATTTCATACTTTGATATGAGATCCTTGCAGCTTGTTTGGAACTTGGAACAGTAGCACTCGTACATTCTTTACATTATTTACATTCGACGATATTTGTCCTCATCTTTGTTGTTAACACAGCCTTTCAGCTGATATACCCTCCAACCTTCATCAGGTGTCTTGGGGATATTTCCAATCTGGGTTCTCATTCCTAAGGTATTTTTCGATATTATTATTATTATTATTATTATTATTATTATTATTATTATTATTATTATTCAAGTCAAATAATAATAACATCGAAAGATACCTAAGGAATTTTTGTGCTAACAACAGACAAGATGAGGACAAATATCCGTCAAATGTTATAATGTAAATAATGTACATAATTTCTATCTCTTAAATATAGAACTGTATTACTCGTACATTCATCAACATCTCTTCTATACCTTTATAAACACCTTGCCGTGTATTGCTTTATTGTAAGAGTGCAATGCCTGCTTAGCATTACAAAATCCACAGTATCCTATCGATATATATTCTATATGCAAAGCAAGTCATATACCAGAGACGTGAACGGGTTCTGTTAAGTAACTAAAAAAGCGGAAATTCAAGTATATTTACTTTAGAAGTATAAAGACGCACCATGTTTTCAGACATTTTAAATATGCTCTAATATATTTTTGGCATCTGTCGGTTAAATAACGGACTGAAGATTTTATACTGTAGACACCCTATTTCGCTCCACATTTCAGACTCTGTAATTATTCTCGTAATCAATTTTGGTCCTCTAGACAGATAACTTAACCTAGCCACCGGCAAGATTTCAATCTCGAGACAGAATTTCAACACAACGCACAAAGAATTGGATATGATACTGCAAGACGCTCTAAAATATTTCGCCAGTACACCAACATCTCTTACAGAAATTTTGCAACTTTATTCCGGCTTTTAAAATTAAATATGCTTTTATCCTTTACTTGTTTCAGTCATTTGACTGCGGCCATGCTGGGGTACCGCCTTGATATTAGTCGAACAAATCGACCCTAGGACTTATTTTTAAATCCTCTTACAACACAGCCACGACTGCGCCTATTATGCAGATTTTATATATTTAACAAATATATTGAATATATTTATACTACCAAACATACACTGGACTAAATTTGCTAATGACAGGTCTCTTGCATAAAGATTCTCATTTTGTTAGTTTAAACGTGTGGTTCTCAACCACGGTCCATATGATCCATGGGGTTCCACGCAAGGAAAATAGTAAATAGGATACCCAACAGAAATTGTAAGGGTTCCACGAGAAATGTTTAGAGTGTTTGGATGTCAATCTGAAGATAGTGCAGGGGATTCGGAAAGAGTTGGATGAGTCTAATGGTGACTACGAAGGTATGGCAGCTCGGAAAACTCACTCTGATCGTTCTGATAAGAAAAGAACTGCGACGGTGGGAGGACACAGAGATACACAAATACATACATACATATATATATGTGTGTGTGTGTGTGTGTGTGTGTGTGTGTAGCAAATGAAAGACAGAAGACGGAATTTACGAGAATTTCGTTTTATCATCCATTATAGATCTATATATGTATCGTATAACTTTGTTTAAGAAGAGACAAAATTCAGATAATCATCCTATTGTGATGATTTACATTAACATAATAAATACATATAACACAATAAATACACCAAGACAAGGAACATATCAATATATTATTTAGAATAGAAATAAGAAATACATAGGTAAAAATATATGTGAAAGGGATATATAAATAAAGAGTGATATATCGATTAAAAATCATATTAAATTTAAGATTAGAAAGCGTTGACTTAGGGATTAAAACTTGTAAGATGTACCGGTGGTAGTGAGAAATCTTAATGAGTAGAGAAGTTACAAAGAAATGTTTATAGAGGGTTATAACGTCATATATGAAGTAATTCGACGATTGTTTCTGGGGTCCATTAGTCAACACGGTATGAATCCTTCAGTTTCACACTGATAATGTCCCCTTCATCAGGAATAAGTAAATGGATAATTAAGTTTGTAGAAATGTAAGAGAAAAGAAAATTTTAGGTTACATTAGGTTAGTCATCGGATATATTCTGTCAGATACTAACCGCTTTTACGATGATTCACGCTTATATACGAAAGGAAATTTCTAGTGTAGGATGATGGGAGAATTTCTTTTTTAAATGATGATGATGGTGGTGATGATGATGATGATGATGAAGAAGGAGAGAGAAGAAAAGGAGAGAAAGAAACGAACAGTAGCGGCAAGGAGGCATAATTGTCAGTAAGATATCGGAATCAGGAAATAAGAGGATAAAAGAGAAAAAGTACAGAGCAACAATATTATGTAAAATGCCAGTTTGATGGCGATTCTACATGAAATAATTTTATTCCATTTGTTTCAATGTAGGTGTCTTTTGTTTTTGTATATATTTATCAGTCTCTCTCTCTCTCTCTCCCCTTCGTCTCTCTCTCTCTCTCTCTCTCTATCTATCTATCTATCTAACTATCTATCTATCTGTCTGTCTGTCTATCTATCCATATACATAAATATATGTATATGGATAGATAGACAGACAGACAGATAGATAGATAGTTAGATAGATAGATAGATAGAGAGAGAGAGACGAAGGGGAAGAGAGAGAGAGAGACGAAGGGGAAGAGAGAGAGAGAGACTGATAAATATATATGTACATATATATACATATATACATATATGTACATATATATATATATTAATATATATATGTACATACATATATATTAATATATATATACATATATGTACATACACACACACACACTCATATATATATATCATTTTATCTCTCCATATCGTTCTTTCTCTCTCTCTTTTTTTTCTCTCTCCCTCTGTTTCTCTCTCTCTCTGTTTCTCTCTCTCTCTCCCTCACTCACATATACACATACACAGACACTCACGCGCACACACACGTATATAATCTTGTGTGTTGTCTACTACTTAAATATGATCTCTGTTGTACATGCAAGAAATCCTCGACGTCGTCATCATCATCATGATCATCATCATGATCATCATCATCATCATTATCCTCATCACCATCAGCCTCATCATCATCATGATAGTCATCATCATTATCATCATCATCATCATCATTCTGATCATCATCATCATCATCTTCATGCTATTTGTCTGTCTTGCCATTTTTATTCGCTATCATCATTATTTCTTGAGTTAGCCAATTAAGGCGTGTTATTGGAATCATTAATTGCAGTGATGCAATTATTGCAAAATACCAGCAAGCTAATTCTTTAGCAGAAAATTAGAAAGAAAAATATAACGCAATAGGAAAATTGTCCTCGTTTATATGTTATTATCATCATCATCATCATCATCATCATCATCTTCATCTTCATCATCATCATCATCATCATCATCATCATCATCATCATCATCATCATCATCATCATCATCATCATCAGTATCATCATCATCATTATGTCGTTATTTTAATATCTATTTCCGTTTTTCTTTTTTCTTCTTCCTGTTATTCTGTAATTCTTCCTTTAGTCTTTATATATTCCTAAAACACTTGGAGGTTTACGTCTCTTCTGCTTGCTATACGAACTCACTTTGCTATTGTATTGTTCTGACGAAAAGGTCCGTTTTTTTATTTTTAAACGAAAATAAGACACAAATTTTAAACAGAACGCGATTCACTCAATCAACCGTTTCGTTCCAGTATCTTCTGCCATTTTCTAGGCAGATCCAGTATCTTCAGCTCAAAAAAGTTTGTCTTTACTCGCGAAAAGTCTCCCTCGTCAAATTTTACTTTCTCTTCAGATTTGAAGGTCTATCCGCTCAATGAATTTTGAAATGATCGAAGCAGTTGCAAATCTAAAGGCGAATATGGAGGGAGCGATAAAACTTCTCAGTCAAGCCCCAATAATTTCTGCCTCGTCTCCAGAGAAACGTGCGGTCTGACATTGTCGTAATGAAGTACGAGGCTTTTACGATTAAAAAGTGCTGGACGCTTCTGGTCGATCATCGTGTCTAACTTGCTCAGCTTGTCACAGTAAACATCCTAACTGCTGGTTCCCTCCGTGAGAAGAAGCAGTAAAAGACGACAGCCTTCGAATCCCACCAAAATGAAAGTATAACCGAACTTATGTGAACCCCTGCTTTGGAGATTGTTTGTGGTGGTTCGCCGTGCTTCCTCCATTATCGTTTGTGCTTCACATTGTTATAGACGGTCTGTTTCGTCCCCTCTCGACATTCTCTTCAAAAAGATTATTGTTTTCTTCATGTTTCTACGACGAATGTCTGATGGAAATCCCTAGTATGAGGTTAACGTCATTAAATAGCGACAGCTGACATAACAAAGTCAATGCAGATGGTTTTCAACATTCGATTTTGATAGCTGGGAAATATCTGCAATCATTCTGATGGTAAAACGGGGATTGGTGTCGCAGTTAGCCTCAGTTGGCCGGTCAAAGCGAGATACATCTTGAACCAAAATATTTCCCACACACACACACACAAACCATCCCGTCATGAGATTTGTTCTCTTTATAAATTACATTTAACAAAATCTTAACCGTTTACTTTACAGCTAATTAATATTCATATTCTCCAGGTTTTTCTTAGATAGATCTTAGTAACATTCTTAAGTGGTAGTGGTGTGGCCACTGCCAATCCTCATAGTAACTACTATCTTCATGAATATAGACAAAGCATTCCAGCAGTGACAATTCCGACCTATTTTTTCAGACATATTGTTTATCGGTCTTATTTAAATTGTCCTTCCAGTTTTTCCAAATGGTTAAAACATTATTATACACTATGAAAGGAAGGACAATATATGTATTTCTTATATACATAATAATCCTTTCTAATATAGGCATAAGGCCTGAAAGTTTGTGGAAGGGGGACAAGTCGATTACATCGACCCCAGTGCACGATCGGTACTTATTCTATTGACCGCGAAAGAATGAAAGACAAAGTCAGAGCGTACGGATAGACGAAATACCTATTTCTTTACTACTCACAAGGGGCTAAACACAGAGAGGACAAACAAGGACAGACAAACGGATTAAGTCGATTATATCAACCCCAGTGCGTAACTGGTACTTAATTTATCGACCCCGAAAGGATGAAAGGTAAAGTCGACCTCGGCGGAATTTGAACACGATAATGCTGTACACGATAATGACAAAAACAGAAGCATGTTGTTTAAAATTGATTGTGATAATTTGAATAGCCGGATAGAGAGATTGTGAATTGTACGTTTAGTGTTGTTAATGTTGTTTTCTTTGAGTTGCAGTTGCTTGGCAAATTTTATAGAATTAAAAAATATTCTTTGTGAAAGAATTATTTCAGCCATGCTCTTCGATTCTGATTTCAAATGTATCTAAACTGCCTGTACCTTTCTTTCGTATCTCCGAGAACACTCTTTATATAGAATGAATAATATCATGTACCAGCACGTCCTCTGCTTTCATTTTGAATATTGTGGTTCTTGGGACATACGATTGAGGCTTAAAGCTTCACCTGTTATTCAATTTGCTTTAGATACATATTCCATTAGAGCCTAACGACTGCATTCAACAACAGCACACTTTCATCAACCCTATTCAACATCCTTATACTTTATCAGAGCCCAAACCATTTTCGTCTCGAGACAAATTTTCTGTTTTCATATCTTAGCTGAACTATAATGATACCTTCCGCTAAATTTTCAAATAACTTAGATGTTTTATATTTCTAAAGTTAAGACTACACTGATTCAAAACCATTGAGAGCCACTTCCCTCAGGAGCCTTCAAGAGTTTATAAATATAAAGTACTTCTCATCTACTTACTGAAAATAATCGAGCTTTCTATACATCTCAATACCAAATACGCTACCAAATGGGTAACTTTATGCCGACGTTACGATCTACTACTACTACTACTACTACTACTACTACTAATACTAATACTACTGATACCACCACCACCAATACTACTAGTACTACTACTACTGCTACAGCTACTGCTGCTGCTGCTATTACAACCACTACTAATCTATAACTCATGCAACTTTACAAAAGTGAATATTCCTTATAGACAAATGCACACACTCAAACTACACGCACATACACACACACATACACACATACACATACACACACAGATACACACGCACGCACACATACACATACACACACACACGCACACATACACATGCATACATTATGCAAAATCGGACTCGTACAAGCGTGCAACCACACATCATGGAAACACAAACATAACTTTGTGCGTGTAATATACATACACACGCACTCACATACATACATACACACACTCGCTCGCGTATATACGGATGTAGCTTTATATTCATTCTCTTCTTTTTGTAATAATAATTTAGTTTTATTTTATTTTCTCTCTTTCTTTCTCATGTTTAAAACTGTACCGAATTCCAAACGATATACTTTACAATTCCAAATTGGGCTTAATTACGAAGTTGATAATTTCTATCTGAATTATCGCGGGAACCTGAAAAAGAAATAAAAATATTATATATTCATTAAGCTGTGGAAACGCATTGATTGTTAGCTTTATATTTTCCACATCAAATTTCCATTAATAAATAGGAAAGAGAGAGGGAGAGAGACAGACGGACAGAGAAAGATAAAGAGAGAGAGAGAGAGAGAGAGAGAGAGAGAGAGTGTGTGTGCGTGTGTGTGTGTGTGTGTGTGTGTGAAGAAAAAGTGAACTGAGATAATTACGTTTTAAAAATTATATATCCGTTAGTGATTTTGGTGGTTTATAAAATACAGGTGCAACGTAGGTGTAGAAGCTGTGTGTGTATGTGTGTGTGTGTGTTCATGTCTGTGTTTCAAATGAAGAAATGCATGCAGAAGTACACAGATATTAGTCTAAACACACATATAGGAACATACATATATATATAAATACACACATGTGCGAATTACACATATACTCACACACAAAGTCTTATAGATTTTTACAACAAAGTATTACAACAAATCTTTATACACACACGCACACACACACATATATGTATACTTATATGTACATATATACACACACGAATGTACATGCATATAGATAGATAGATAGATATACATGCATACATACATACATACATACGTATGTATGTACGTATTTTCATAAACACCCACTCACACACCCATGCATATATATTGTATAATTGAATATTTATGTTGGAATTATATATAAATGTGTGTGCGTGCTTGTGAATGTTTGTTTATGCGTTATATATATATATGTGTATATATATATATATATGTGTGTGTGTGTGTATTTTAGTGTGTATGCATTCAAAATAGAGAGCGAGGAATGGAGAGGAGGATGGTATGTGTCTTGACTGAATGAACACAAATTCCCTACCAAACAGTACTATCACCACCACCACTACCACCATCGAGACCGACACCATCACCACCACCACCGCTACCCCCACCACCACTCGTACTGCCACACCCCATCTAAACAAGGCCAGGCAAATGAAGACGAGAGCTAATTAAAGCGGCAAAACGTTCTGCTAATGAAAAGCAAAATAGGAAGCGGTGAGAGGTAGGTTGAGGGAGAGTGCAGAGTCGTAAATAACGAACGAACAAAAGTAAAATAAAGAAAACAGAAAACAACACCAAAAACAATAAAACAGGCAAAGAAATAAACAAATAAATGTATAATATGAAGCAAAACAAAAACAAAAAAAAGCACGATAATGAAATCAAATAATAGAAGATAAAGACAGTAAAAAATTATAGCAAGAAACATCATCGTGTATTCATAGTTTGATATTGTAATGATAATGATGATAATGATGTTGATGATGAAAATTGTAATAAGAATCAGGAGAACAGCAACAACAACAATAACTATAATATGACGATAATGCCAACAACAACAACAACAATAATAACAGCAAGTTACCGATTATAGCAAACAGAACAACAACGTCGACTTAGGATAGAACCGACGAGAGAAACGGTAACGATAACATAAAGAACTGCAACACCTTGATGAGAATAACAACGGAAGTTAACAATAGCAACAACAATAGCAACAACAATAGCAACAACAATAACAACAACAATAACAACAACAAGTACAGGACAGTAACGCCAACAATAAAACGGCAACAATGACAACAGAAATAACGACAGTTGCAACAACACTATACGACAATAACAACAACTGGAAGATGATAACTTAGAAGAACAACTGCAACTACAACAACAACAACAATAACGAAGGCAACAACAAAAAACGTCAACACAGTCAAACATCAACAACAACGGTAATGATTGTAACTGAGATTATTTCGCTAATGACGAATACGGTCGTTAGAATGAATTCTACTAAACAGTTTCAAGCGAGGAAAGAAAACAATACAAAAAAAAATATTAGTGAGAATAACATTACTAATGTCAATAAGGACTAAAGACTAAAACTACTTCAGATTCGTTAATTCTGGAATTAACATACCAAAACAACAAGAAATGCATCTATTGTTTTTTTTTGTTTTGTTTTTTCAAAATTCAAAGCAAAATTTGAAGAAAATAAATAAAGGCGTTGGAGTGGCCGTGTGGTAAGTAACTTGCTTACCAACCACATGGTTCTGGGTTCAATCCCACTGCGTGGCACCTTGGGCAAGTGTCTTCTACTATAGCCTCGGGCCGACCAAAGCCTTGCGTGTGGATTTGGTAGACGGAAACTGAAAAAGCCCGTCGTATATATATATATTTATATGTGTTTGTGTGTGTGTGTGTGTTTACCTTTGTGTGTCTGTATTTGTCCCCCCAACATCGCTTGACAACCGATGCTGGTGTGTTTACGCCCCCGTCACTTAGCGGTTCGGCAAAACAGCCTGATAGAATAAGTCCTGGCGTCGATTTGCTCGATTAAAGGCGGTGCTCCAGCATGGCCACAGTCAAATGACTGAAACAAGTAAAAGAGTAAATAAAATCTAACAATAATAATTGTTTCTAACATAAGCAGAAAGCCTGAAATTTAAGGAGAGGTGTATCAATTATATCGACTCGAATTTCTTACTGGTAATATATTTTACTTTAGATTTCAACTCAAATCTTGTCTAGTTCACTTTCTGTCTCTCATCCCTCTGGTGTTGACAAAATAAAGTATCACACTCGGGTTGATGGAATCGACGTAGGGCCTCTCGTTAAATTGCCGAAATTAGAAACCGTAGTTCTTACATCATAGTCTTATTATCACTTTATGTAGCTAGAATGTACTAGATTTTACTTTAGGTTCCGTAGCCTATGTCACTACAATGGTGCTGGTGAAATGGCAGAAAACAATGACCACTCAGTTCCTCGTGCAATACTCTAATCAATGGGAAATACACTCCTCCTGCATGAAGAATGTTTTAGAGACACACATACGCGCATTTATTACAAACACTATCACATCTTTGTAGTGCCAACAATCGATGTACGAGTGTGTGCGTGTATTTGTGAGATTTTGCTCGTGTGTTCGCGTTCTTATGTATGAATTTTGCATGTGATTTTTTGTGTTACTGTGTGATTGAATATGAGTATGAGTGTGCGTGTGTGTGTGTGTGTGTGTGTGTTGAGGGTGGGGAAGTGTGTCTCTGAATATATTTAATGTATTTAAAGCAGTTTTTTTCCTAATTGAGCAAGAATTCATTCTTTTCTTTTCTTGTCGTTTCAGGACCGGCATCCGTTCACGAACATCTCCTTGGATGTATTACCACCATCCTGTAGCAAACTTAGCACGGTAAATGGTCCGGGAATTATGGAAGAAACTGTTGGAAAAGGATTTCAACCATGGAAGCGAGAAAACTGTTCTGTTGACAGCACGGCTACCTCTCCATATGTGTCACCATTAGTGACACCTCTCAGTAATACAAGTACAGACTTGATCTATTCCAGAAATAATGCTTTGGCACCTTGTTCAGGTACATACACCAGTGACATATGCTGTCCAACCACGGCAACATTTAGTCATGCAGAAGGCGACTACTCATCCGCTTGGATGCACAAATTAAATGATGATAATGCACTGGGTGCCTCCAGCTTCCAAAGTATATATCATCGTGTGTCCCAGATCCGTAGTCATCAACCTGACTCTCTGACGCTACATTTACCTGGCAGCCGAAGCCACAATCTGGGACATGAAAACACATCAGTGGTAAATTCCACCTCAGCTTGGTGGGACCTGCAAAAATCTCCCTCGAAATGGTTATCAGAAGACGCTAACAAAGCGGGCCGTATCTGCGGACAAATTGCCACCGGCTATCCAACTAGCAATTTGATGACTCTCGGAACAAAGTCAAACTATCTTACTCCTGCTCAAAGTATTCTTCCAGACACGTACAAATCAATAGTCTCCTCTCGTTACGAGATTGGTTCTACAAATGTGACGTCATACCTGAGCCCGTCTCGTATATCTGGTATCAGTAACAACCGTTCCCAGAAAAGATATTCGGGTCGTGGTAGTTGCGATTGCCCAAACTGTCAAGAAGCCGATCGTCTAGGACCAGCCGGCGAGCACCTACGCAAAAATAACGTGCATAGTTGTCATGTTCCTGGATGCGGCAAGGTATACAACAAGACGTCCCACCTGAAGGCCCATCTCCGCTGGCATACGGGTGAGCGTCCATTCATTTGTAACTGGTTGTTCTGTGGCAAAAGGT
>NC_042998.1:104251841-104276841 GCF_006345805.1 Octopus sinensis | reverse complement strand
CTACATTCTGAGTTCAAATCCCGATGAGGTCAACTTTGCCATTCAGGATACTTTAAATAAAGTACCAGTCAAGTACTGGAACGATGATATCGACTAATCTCTTTCCTTAAAATTTGCTGTGCTTGTCTTTAAAACAGAAGCTGCTGCTCTTACTACTCTAAAGTTAGTGGCTGATAGGAATGGCAGAGTGGGACAAAAAAGACCTTGCGATATTTTTTCCAGTTCCGTATGTTATGAGCTCAAATCTTGCTGATGTCAATTTAGCATTTCATCCCTTGGGAGTTGATAAAGTATCAGTCAAGTACTGGCGACGATATTATCGACAATCAACTCCACCCCAATTGATAGCTTTATATTAAGGTCAGTGGATGTCAGAACTGATAGAGGTATGGACAAATCTTTACTGTATTTAGTAATGTCTCTTTAACTTCTGAGTTCAAATCACACTGATCTAAACTCTGCCTTTCTTCTTTCCGAGTTCGATAAAGTAAATATGTGTCATCCTCCCACAAATAAATGTGAGCTCTGTAGTAATTGGTTATTTTTAAGATAGTCGACATATTTAAAAAGGCGTCAGATAAAATTTGTAACTGCTTTAGTTACAGGCGTTTCCATTGTGAGTTTAACCACGCAGCAGTACACTTCACTATTCATTTGTCAAGTTTGAAATATAATAGATATATAACAACCAGTCAAATAGAAACAATGTAAGTGAAGGTACACCGATGTCCAGCCCTCAAATATCTGGCCTTGTTGCTGTGGTAGAAAACAATACTATTAATATTATTCTTATGACCAAGGCGATGAGTTGGCAGAATTGTTAGCACGCCGGTCAAAATGCTTAGCAGCATTTCGTCCGTCTGTACTTTCTGAGTTCAAATACCACCGACGTCGACTTTACCTTTCCTCCTTTCGGGGTCGATAAAATAAACACCAGTTAAAAACTGGTCGATGTAATCGATTTATCTTCCCCCGAAATTCCTGGCATTGGGACTATAGTAGAAAGGAATATTATCATTGTTACCAAGACGGCAACCTGGCAGAATCATTAGCGCGTCGGATGAAATGCTAGGCGGCATTTCGTCTGTTTGCTCTGTGTTCAAATTCCGTAGAGATCGACATTGTTTTTCAGCCTTCCAGGTTCGATGATAAAAGTACCAGTTACACACTGGTATCGTTGTAATCGACAAGCACCTCTCCCAAATCCCAGGCCTTGTGTCTATAGTAAAAAGGATTAATATATTATTGTGACGCAGGCGAAGAGCTGGTAGAAATGTTCGCGAGTGGAAGAATCTACTTAAAGAGGTTTCTTCCGGCTCTTTACTTTCTGATTTCAAATCCCACCCAGATCAGCTTTGCCTTTCATTCTTCTAGGGCCGTTAAAATGAATACCAGTTTAGCAAGTGGGTCAATGCAATCTACTTACCCCTCCACCTAAAATTGCTGGCCTTGTGCCAAAATTTGAAACCGTTATTATTATTGTGACTGTTGTTGTTTGCAAAAATATTTAAACTAAGTATGTTTTTAATGTTTTTTAAAACGATTTTTTTTTTCGTTTTCAAGCTAAAAATTATCTTTGGTCACCATGACAGACTGACAACAAAATAAGACAGAATTACAGACCACACATGCACGACAACAACTACAACAAAATTACAACAACGACAGCACACTGAGTAAAACAACACAGAAAAAAAACAACAATAATAAAAAAAAACAATAGTTGATATCTAAAACAAATAAAAAGAACAGTAAATGAAAAAAAATATTTCTAAAAGAAAAACAAATCAAACGAAATGTAAAAGAAAGTAAAAAAATAATAAAGTGGAATCTAACTCCAGTCCTGACGGGAAAAGAAAGCAGGATAAAAGAAAAGACAATAAGAAGCAACTTAAAAAAAAAACATGAACAATTATATACAAAATCGAAGTTATGAATAAACCAGTAAATAAATGAATACATCATGAAGGAATATCCTATGAAAATATGTTTTGTCTTATTTTATTTTGCTTTTCTGCTTTTTTTTTTATTTTCTAATTCTGACTTCTTTTCCATATTATGCGCACATTTCTATCCCTTCTCGGGTGAAACGTTAATCATAATAATTATTTGTACTTTTCTTTATAAGTTTTTACACACACACACACACACACACACACACACACACATATAAATATATAAGTAGATATATGTGTATATGTGTGTGTATGTAAAACTCAATTCTAGGGTTGAATGTAAGATAAATTTATGTACTTTAAATTGAAATTGTGAAAAAGTTACATGCTGATGTTTCTCTTTCAAGTTATCATTTTCCCCACTTTTCAGTATTTACACTTATACAGAATAAATACACACACAGACATATATATATATATATATATATATATATATATATATATATATATATATATATATATATATATATATGCATATATATATATATATATATATATATATATATAATATATATATATATTATATATATATATATATATATAATATATATATATATATGCATATATATATATATATATATATAGATAGATAGAAATGGCAAGACAACAAAAGAATGAAAGAGACCTTCATATTATGTAAAGACAGGAATTTATCTGTAAATATATTATGTGACACTTATTCGGTAGCCATGATAAAAATCCAAGTTTCGGATGTCGGAGTGGAAACCCATGTCGGCATCCCTTCAGGCATCAAAAAAAATGTTATGAAAATGACCGTTAAAACAAAGGGAAATTACTGTGTGATTGACTGTTATTGAGGCAAAAGAGCTATAAGAATGACCGTTAAGTAAAGGTAAGGGAGTAAAAATGTTCATAGCAATCACGTAAGCGCGCATGTCCATACACATGTGCGCCTTCACACCCGCGTACATGTGTCTATATGTATATACTCATCCACTCTCACTTGAAATACACACATGCTCACCCACACATTCGCCAAAAATATATACATACCTGCATACACGCTCGTACACACTCGCGCGCACAAAAAAGATTCATACACACGTCTATATACGCACATGCACAAGACAAAACAGGGTTAAATGCAAAATACAGAAAAATGTGTTAAAAAAGTGCAAAAAATATGCAATAAGAGTAAAACACGTCTATATACGCACATACTCGCATGCACGGACACACACACACGTCTGTATACGCACATAGCCGCACACGTGCGCACAAAAAATTCCCTATACACGTCTATA
Organism: Octopus sinensis; assembly: GCF_006345805.1. Lineage (NCBI taxonomy): Eukaryota > Metazoa > Mollusca > Cephalopoda > Octopoda > Octopodidae > Octopus > Octopus sinensis. The sequence continues at coordinate 104,273,621 of NC_042998.1, read as the reverse complement.
TACGCACAGGAAAAATGCAGGGTGGAAGGTAGAATACAGAAAAGTTATGTGTGAAAAAATATATGAGCAATAAAACTATAAACCAAGATCTCTATAAATATGTAAAAAAAATATATTAAAAATATGTAAGAGATATAAGTAAAAAGTATAGAGAGGTAAAAAACTTGTATGTGGACACAATATAGAAAACAAGTCCTATCTGTAATCTGGGGGAGGAGGGGACAAAAAACGTAACAAATATTTAGCCACCAGTGGACATGAACCGAGAAGTTCAGTTCTTGAACTAAGACATGTGGCGGGGGTCTAGCTGCTTTTCCAGATATGCCATTTTTCCATATCACTAAGACCGCAGTTCTTCCAATGGAATTGTAACTGACACCTTTATCTTTTAAAGACCATATATGACTGGATAATTTGGTCGTTTTCCTTTTATCCCAGTGCCTGAAGCTCAAAGTGTGATTATTGAACCTAGCCTTGAAATTACACACTGTAAGGCCCACGTATTTCTTCGTCGAAACCGTGTCCTTAATGGATATAGAGTCCACGGTAGTTTCATTGATAATGGTCTCGGACATGCAAGCTCCATTTAGCGGGCACAAATTTTAATCCCTGCATGAACAGCTGGTTTCGTATTGTGGTTTTTGTGTGTTGTGTGCGATTATATTTTTAAAATTAGTATTTGAGCTGAAACTGATTTTTAAGTTATGTATATTGAAGAGCTTTCTGTAACTATGGTTCACTGGAAAATGTCTATCTGTCAGTGCTAAGAAATTCTTGCCTATATTAAAGGTCACTTCGGGTGAGTAGGCGGGTGTGAACCAGATAGTTTTCCTATTCCTATGTTTCCTTTTCTTTATTGTTGGACTGGTGGCAGGTGTATAGGTTATTTCCTCGCTAAATCCACTATCTTTTAGAGCTTTATTATATACTGGGACAACGCTATTAAGAATGTCCCTATCGGAGAAGAGGCTAGAAATTCTTTTGCTAATGTTTTTAACTAAATTTTTAAACACTATGGGGGGATGGCAGGAACCCACATTAATATAACTAAGTCTGTCGTTAGTTTTCCTATAAGGTTTATGAATATTCTTATTTAGATCTAAGGATACATCTAGGAAATTGACAACCGTCACATTGCTGTATGTAGTTATGCTAAGACCGAAAGTTTTCATCAAATAGATGATGTACTTCCTAAACCGATCCTATACTGGTCCATTGGTATTTGCGGTTAAAGTTAGGGCATCATCTTTGTAAATGGTGTAGTATACGTCAGGACAAGTCTTGCCCAAAGTATCGAGTAGGAACAGTTCAATAAGATCGCATATGCCTGCTCCATCATATGACCCCATGCTCACATCGAAAGCACCATCTGTATCGGTAGTCTTGACCCACTCTGCGATATCGCTGAAGAGTAAAGTCTTTCTAGCATGGAAGATTATGTCCTTATCCTGTGTACTGATATCTATGAATTTGCTTGCAAAGGTGAGGGCCTTATCTAGCAGTTCCTTAGAGATAGAGGCATAAAAATCGACAATATCGAATTGCGTGAATCTCGCTTTATTCTTAAACTTAATGGCTTTAAACCAGTGAACATCTTCTATACTATTGGACCATTGTACTAACCTTGCCGGATCGTGTCTACATATGGCTAACTATTTGTTATGTTTTTGGTCCCTCCCACCCCCGAGATTACAGATAGGACTTGCTTTCTATATTGTGTCCACATACAAGCTTTTTATCTCTCTATAATTTTACCTATATTTCTTTATATTTTTAATATATCTTTTTACATATTTATAGAGATATTGGTTTATAGTTATATTGCTCATATATTTTTTTACACTTAATTTTTCTGTATTCTACCGTCCACCCTGCATTTTTCCTGTGCGTATATATACGTGTATAGGGATTTTTTTGTGCGCACGTGCGGATGTGTGCGTGTGCGGGTATGTGCGTATACAGACGTGTGTGTGTGTGTGCGTGCATGCGAGTATGTGCGTATATAGATGTGTTTTACTCTTATTGCTTATTTTTACACTTTTTTTTACACATTTTTCTGTATTTTGTCTTCACCCTGTTTTTTCTTGTGCATGTGCGCATATAGACGTGTGCATTAACCTTTTTTGTGTGCGTGACAATTATTCGGTAGCCATGATAAAACTCCGAGTTTCGGATGTCGGGGCGGAAATTCACTCCGGTATCTCTTCAGTGATCGGGCCGTATATATATGGCAAATGAAAGATGGAAGAAAGAATATACGAGAATTTATTATTAATCAAGACAATTATTTCGACACATCTAACGTCGATTTCTCTTGGGTGGGACACTCAACAACTAGTTCAAGAGCATCCGGTGGTGCAGATGTCCCTCGTCGGGTGATGAATAAATACAACTCATTAAAATGGCTGTTCCGCAATGTAACTTTCCGTTTTGTAGAGAGAAAAGCAGCCAAACGGAAGAAATATCTTCATTTGTATAGATCAAAAATAAAATCACAGATGGGAGAAAGAGAAACGAATACGCAATCCAGCGAATACATATATATATATATATATATATATTATATATATATATATATATATATATATATATATATATAGCCGGCCGCCAACACTTTTTTCTGCAAAATAAGGGTAGCTTATCCTGTTCAGGCTATATTATTATCATTATCCTGCGTTTGAGAATTTAAAATCACTTCTTTAACTTTCTAAGACATCTCAACGCTTTTAATGTAAACTTTGTTTGTTAGTTTACGTTCATCGTAATTTGAATTTATATATATTTATATATCACCGTGATTACCGTGACCGACCAGGCTATCAGATGTTGCTACACATCGCTGGTCACAATGCGCTTCGCATTGTTTTAGCCTTTACATGACGCCACCCCGCTGGCTATGCGAGCAGGCCAACAGAAGAAAAAGTGAGAGAAAGTTGTGGCGAAAAAGTACAGCAGGGATCGCCACCATCCCCTGCCGGAGCCTCGTGGAGCTTTAGGTGTTTTGCTCAATAAACACTCACAATGCCCGGTCTGGGAATCGAAACTGCGATCCTACGACCTATATATTTATATTTATCTATATATATATATATATATAAATATATTGTTGAAAAGGAGTTAAGAGTTCATACAAATCAAAAATTATAGTTAAACAAGTATACAAATTTTGAAAAGGCACAAAATTATATTTTAAAGAATGTTTAATATTTTTGTTTGTGTGACTGATTTATAAGATATATCTATCTGATATTAGAAAGAATTCTCTGGGACGTCAGAGAGGAAATAAAATTGTGGGATTTTAACAGTTTGTACCTATATTTGAGTTATTATTTTAGCAACCCCCCCCCCTCCGACACACACATATTGAGGTATTCAGAGAGAGGGGGGGGAGAAAAAGAGAGAGTTGTGTATGTGTGTTTATATTCTGTAGAGTCTAAATGTAGAATAGGAAACGGAATGCCTTTCACTATTGAATTCGGTCTCTTCATGTTCTGAGTTCAGATTCCTGCTATCATCTTTGCTTTTTCCCTTTTGCAGGTTCTATAAAATTACTACGAAGTGAATTCCCTGACAAAATAAATCAATTTAACATTCCCTTTGTATGTTGGGGTACTTGTGTGAAACGGCAAAAATATGTATTTCTTTCAGGAGAGTTGTTTGCCCTTACATTCTTAGGAGAGGCGCAAGCTAAATAATCCTAATCAGTATGGTAAGCAAAGGTCTGCGATTCATATTAAACTATTGTCCTGCAAACTATATTAAAGTTTTATCTTCGTAACTGGGATGGTGCAATATCACCTATACTTATACGCTAAGCACATTGTCCGGAGTGTTGATGTTTCTGCCAGCTTGCCGCCTTGGTGTAGCCGATAGCATCGGTTTCAAATTTTGGCGCAAGACCGACAATTTCGGGGGGGGGGGGTTAGTCTGTTACATCGATCCCAGTGTTCAACTGGTGCTTATCTTATTTCCACCGAAAGAAAGAGCGGCAAAGTCGATGTAGAGCATAAAGACAGAGCATATGCTTCTAAGCATTTTGCCCGGCGTAGAAACGACTCGGCCAGCTCGCCGCTTTTGTTTTGCTGATAATATCGACACCAGTCCTTGATTACTATTCGTGTTATTGACTAGGAAGTATTAAAGGTAAAGTTGATCTTGGCGCGATTTGAACTCATGACGCAGCTACTAGAACTGAAACTCATATCATCTGTTATACCCGCAACAAGCTAAATATGGAGTTACAAATTCACATTGTTGTGTGGCTAGGACGATACTTTCGGAATTAAAAAGTAACAACATCACGTTTGAATCTGCTTGAGTTATTGAGGCGGCTCTGTTACTCAAAGCACCGAGCTTTAAGGCAAAATGATGTGTTGGATGCAAGTCATCGAGTACAGAGTTCTGGTCTGGTCTCAGCAGTAAATGCCTTCCACTAATTATAACGAAAATGTGCTAAAGTAGTGGACCTCTAAGTTTTCAGTCGACTTTCTAGAAATAACATCCAAATTTCCCTCAAATCCAATATCATCTTAAATGAAAGAAGATATATCAAATAAGAGACCCTTATAAAATTTTTGTCTGAAAAAGAAACAGAATTTTTATACTTTAATCTTTTTTATCATAGATTAGACTGACCATGATGTAACTGGGTAACGTAGTAGGAACGTACACCTTAAGATCCTTAGAGTAATATATCAAAATCCAGAATTCTCGTTTCCATCCTATTCATATAATGTCTAATAGATATTTATGCAATCTCCTTTTTTGAAGAGTTGGAGTGGTAAACAAAAAAGGTAAGTAAGTAGTAAATTCAAGCATGCTGCATTAGCAGTTGGGGAAACTAGCTTCAGTTGGAAAATGAAACTATATTGCTCAATTACCTTTAGAAAAACATTCCTGTTGATTGTAGTGGCTGCTGCTTACACGAAGATCATGTCTAACTTCAGAGGCATGTACAGTAAATATGGATATTCCAACCGTAATGATTCCTTCATTTTGAATATGTAGAGGGTGTAGTCAAATGTCTCCTACCTTTTTTCAGGAGAGTCGTGTGTGAGCTAAGGGATGTTGGTTACAATTTTATGCAAGTTGATCAACTTCATACACAGCTTCCTATGTGACACAGCTACCTAAGTGACTCACTTTGCTTTATTTTGCTTGCCTCAATATTTTGAATATGTGCCTTTCATCCGCCAAGGGTCGCTAAAATAAAGTATCTGGTAAGTGCTGTTACCGATTTAGTCGATTAACTTCCATCACGCAAATTTCTAAACTTTTGCTTATGCTAGAAATAGTTATTATCATTACAATTCTTCTTCTTCTTCTTCTTCTTCTTCTTCTTCTTATTATTATTATTATTATTATTATTATTATTATTATTATTATTATTATTATTATTATTATCATTATTATTATTATTATTATTATTATTATTATCATCATCATTATTATTAAGGTGGTGAGATGACAGAACTGTTAGCACGCCGGAAAAAAAGCTTAGCGGCATTTCGTCCGTTTTCACATTCAGTGTTCAAATTCCGCCAAGGTCGACTTTGATTTTCATCCTTTGGGAGTCGATAACTTAGGTACCAGTGAAACACTGGAAACGATGAAATCGACTCATCTCCTCCTCCAAAATGGCTGCTCTTGTGACAAAATTTGAAGCCATTCTCATTATTATTATTGTTGGTGGTGGTGGTGGTGAGTGAAAGAGCAGTGCATGCCATCAAAGTGACACTGGGGTAAAATATGTGAAGCCCAGTATAGCTATCATGACTACCTGTTTGGTTAGAGTACACCAGCCACATATACCATAACCATATGTGGGCGATATAGTGATAAACAGCTCATAACCTTGCAGGTGGGGCCCAGTTAGAATTTTCTTCAAGTCGAGTAGTCCATACCACTCAAATGGTCCTTGAATAAAGGTTGTTTAAGGATGTTGAATGAAACATTGTTTCCAGAGGTGAATTATCCAGACCCCAAAGAATTCTTCTCAACACGTGACTATGATGCTCCCCCACTACTTCTTCTGGTGATCAGAGATGCACATATTGTCAGTCACTGAGGGACATGCTCCACTGGTTAAGGTCAAGCAACTGACAAGCAAATCTGTAGTATTGAGCAGAATATTTGCTCTAACCCATCTTTTATACCAAAGCAAAACAATGTACATGATAACACTTCCAATCAGTTAAGATCAGAAGCCATGAAGGCCACTGCCTGGTACTGCATTATTATTATTACTCATATTATTATTATTATTATCATTATTATTATTATTATTATTATTATTATTATTATTATTATTATTATTATATTATTATTATTATTGCTATTATTATTATTATTATTATTATTATTATTATTATTATTATTATTATTATTAATGCTCTGAAATGGCGGAACCGTTAGCACGCCGTGCAAAGTGCTTAGCGGCATTTCGCACGTCTTTACATTCTATAGCAGTCAATAAAATAAATACCAGTTCTGTGCTGGGGTCGATTTAATTGACATACCCCTTTCCTCAAAATGTCAGGCCTTGTGCCTTTAGTAGAAAGGATTATTATTATTATTATTATTATTATTATTATTATTATTATTATTATTATTATATTATATTATTATTATTATTATTATTATTATTATTGTTGTTGTTGTTGTTGTTGTTGTCTTCGCACAACTTCTAACGCTGGAGATGTACTACGTTGACAGCTGTTCACCCCTTATTTTCTGAGCACCTTTCGGAATATTTGAGCGGTTCGAAGTAGTGCTCTCAACACATGGCTATGATGCGCTCCACTACTTCTGCTCCTGATCAGAAATGTACACATCGTCAGCCACTAAGTGACATGCTCAACTGATTAAGGTCAAACAATGGACAAGCAAATCTGTGGTATTGAGCAGAATATTTGCTGTAGCCCATCTTTTATACCAAGACAAAACAATGTACATGATAACACTTCCAATCAGTTAAGATCAGAAGCCATGGGAGCCACTGCCTGCTACTGCATCAGGGCATTTATTATTATTATTATCATTTTATGTTTGACTTTTGCTTTACATTTGTACAAATTGACTCCAAGTCTCCCCCCAGAGACCTCAAGAGACAACAAGTTGGAAGTTCATGTTGGTGTTATGCCTAGGGTGCCATATATTTGGTTTTGTACATAGTACTGTTCTAGAGAATGTTTAAGAAACCATAAGAAAATTATGCTTGTTTTAAAATTTGAGATTACATAGAAAGTATTTTGCGTAGGATATGAGCAGTTCCCATAAGCACTATCTTTTGAATTTCTGTCATTTTGGGGTTTCCTGGTATCTGAGCTAGGTTATTATTATTATTATTATTATTATTATTATTATTATTATTATTATTATTATTATTGTAGTCGTTTGTGTTGGCCTTACGTCGCATCAGTTCCCAAACATTTGTTGGATTTTGTAGAAAACTGTGTACTATTATAAATTTTTGTTAAAACTTCAAGTAAGGAATCACTATCGCAATAAGAACAATATTAACGACAAACTCAACAACAGCAGCAACTGTTGTAGGAACATGAACAACAATAACAGTAACTGCAGCAGCACCAACGGTAGCAGCGGTAACGTAAAAAGTAAAAACAAGTAAGCATTGCGGAGACGACTTCAAATGCAAGCAATTTTTGTTGGGTTAGCGGCGTAATTAATGTATACTTCTTCCTCTCACTGAGTAACAAATGAGAGCAGAAGCGGCCTTCCTAACCAAGGTTTTGGCAGCGGCTGTCCAGAAGACAGTGGTGCATCACTCTGCCTCAAATAATTCCCGATGTCTAGTAACTGCGACATACGCCTAGACGAAAAGATATTTGAAACAAATGTGAGAAGATATAGATCACGGAACTCAAACAAAGCCGTTTGCGAGCGTCGCAGTCCTCTTTACGCGCGAAGCTCTGGCTCTAAAGCATTCTATAGCTCCCAGACGGGACAGGGATCTTACTTTCTGCCAATCATGTTGAGAGAGAAGAATCTGTCTCTTCAAATAGTGAGAGTTCTATTTGAGATGGACATCTGGTGGTACTTAGCTTGTGTCTGTTGGATGACCGTAACTCCCTTCTCGAAGGGAAAAAACAGAAAAGGGGTTTCGGTTTTGGGCCACAGTGAAGATCTTCCTTCAGATCAGACTGTAGGTGGGTGAAAAAATTCTCCAGCCTTATACATCTGCTATATAAAGAGCTGCGTGTTATTGTTGAGAGAAGAAGACCATGATTCCAGATGTATGATGCGGAGGCCACTTCAGGGCTTTCTGTCTTAAACAAAAAGCAACAGCAGTGAAGAAAGCAAGAACAACAGAAAAAACATCACCGCTGAAAAAATACTCCTAGTTAACTACCTCTTTATTACTCTCCTTCACTCCCCTTTTTCTTTCAATAGCAAACACAAACATAGACTCACACGAAAACACACTGTCCTACACTACCCACACGCATCGTCTCCTTCCGGCTTGAAATATAATCCTGCGATTACGTACATAATAAAAAAAAAGATGTTATAAATGCAAAACTCGGTAAAGCAGGGTGATAAGAGAAGGGATGTAAGATCCTCAGAAATTTTGAGTAGATTTCTCAAATGCTCCATTTTGAAGATAGGCAAAGAGCGTCGGATCGGAAGAGTATAGGATGACAATAATTCAAACTGGTTAGCTACAGAGACAAGAAATTTGTGATCTGTATGGTCGACCTAAATAGGTTGCATAGACAAGAACTCAGTAACTGAAAGCTGAACGTATCGTTATGGATGCATCATGTTTGCAGAGAAAAGATTATAGAACTAGTCAAAAGTTAGTTGACATAGGCAATCAAAACCCACCGATGGCGGATGGCCCTAGAAAGGTCTATTAGACTTGAATCGATAAGAGTTAATGAGGAAATAGCAATAGAGAATTCTAAGGCAGAGGAAGAGCTAGTTAGTAACATAGTTAGTAACATAGAAGAGGTGCTGCATGCTTAAATCAGAAGGAAGTACTACATCAACAACAGCAACTGCTCTCTCTCTCTCTCTCTCTCTCTCTCTCTCTCTCTCTGTATATATATATATATATATATATATATATACACACATATAAATATAAATATACATATATATATACATACATATATACATACATAAAAATATATACATACATGCATAAACATATATATATATATATATATATATATATTATATATACATATAGGCGCAGTCGTGGGTGTGTGGTAAGAAGCTTGCTACCCAACCACATGATTTCAGGTTCAGTCCCACTGTGTTATACCTCGGGTAAATAACTTCTACAACAGCCACGGGCCAACCGAAGCCTTGTGCGTGGATTTGATAGACAGAAACTGAAAGAATCTCGTCGTATATATATATGTGTGTGTGTGTGTGTGTGTGTGTGTGTGTGTGTGTGTGTGTGTGTGTTGTGTGTGTGTGTGTGTGTGGTGTGTGTGTGTGTGCGCGTGTGTGTGTGTGTACGCGTGCGTACGTGTCTTTCTGTCTGTGTTTCGCTCCACCACCGGTTCACAACCAGTGCTGGCGTATTTACTTCCCCGTAACTTAAAGGTTCGGTAAGAATACCGATACCATATGTACCACGCATTAAAATTAACGTACTGGGATCGATGCGTTCGACCAAAAGAGAAAGCAACGGATATTTTCGGTTTGAACGGCAGTTTTTTTAAATAATTTCCCCGGAACTAAACACTTTTAAACTTCGTATACTGGTACAATGTGTTTATAAAACATCTTTTTCTCTTGGCTTTATTGAGAAAATTCTATAGTTTGTAAGATATTTGTTGTTTTTTTCTTCAATTTCTGCAATTTCAACCAATCAATGAGTCTATTGAGGTAAAAAACATTCTGTGCCGTATGAATATGTCCCTCGTTTAAGAAACAGATTGGGTTTATTTACATTTGTGAAGAAAAAAGATACTCTTCCCCCCACCCCTAACCCTAACACTAACACTAACTAACCCTAACCCTAAAACAGATTGAAATGCAATAGATCGATACTAGGGTCATAATTATGGGTGACAATTTCATATGACACCGCTAGAAAAAACTGCCGTTCAAACCGAAAAGATCCAAAGCAACTTCTTCAAGGCACTGACTATCTGTATAAAATCAAACTGAGCTTTTTCCATTAGCTCATTCATGACCATCTTTCGCTGTGGCTCCTACTTTAAATACATACATACATACACATGTGTGTGTGTATATATATATATATATATATATATATATATTATGTGAAATAGAAAGATGAATAATCTTGTAGTAGATTAATCAAAAGTTTAACCGATACCTTAGTAGCAAAAATCACAGCAGTGAACAGCACGGTTGGAGGTACAACCATCTGGCGTTGCAGCCGTGCGTTGGTGCGGATAATTGAAATTAAAACATTATGGTGAATGAAGAAATGGAGCTGAACGCAGATTGAACAGAAATCGTTTTATTTCATTCTACACGTGTTTCGACAGGCACAAATTACCAAAATCCGATTGAATAATGGGACCATATTGTGTCTTTCTCTTCAGGAAGAAAAAAGGAAATCCGTTGGAAAAACAAAAACAGAACAGAGGCAGTTCGATTTGTTTTTTGCTCTGCCTCTGTTCTGTTTTTGTTTTTCCAACGGATTTCCTTTTTTCTTCCTGAAGAGAAAGACACAATATGGTCCCATTATTCAATCGGATTTTGGTAATTTGTGCCTTTCGAAACACGTGTAGAATGAAATAAAACGATTTCTGTTCAATCTGCGTTCAGCTCCATTTCTTCAATTCACCAATAATGTTATATATATATATATATATATATTTATACACAAACACACACACACACATATGTATGTATGGAGCGAGAGAGAGAGAGAGATAAGGAGAGATAGCTTAGATGAATATAGAATAGAAACAGAGAGATAGTTGTGCGTAAGGCAGGGGATGGATTTTAGCTAGATTGTCCGTAATATAAAATTAAAAGTCAGTTGATAAAAGTTTAAAAAGAAAGAAAACTGCAACTATAACAAACTGTTAAAGACGTGTTAAAAGTTGTAAACTATGTAAACTATGATACAAAAATATTTCTAAAAACATAGTAAGAACTGTTCTGTAATGCAGAAACGAACATCAAACCACAAAGCTCTCGAGAAGGAGAAAAAATGAAAGCTACAAAAACAAGAAAGCCACAACGCTATCAAAAGCAAACGGACAATCATACACAAAGCAAACACAAGATCATGCATACACACGAAAACACACACACACAGACACACACACACACACACACACACACACACACACACACACACACACACACATACACACACACACACACACACACATGTCTTGAAGAAGATAGAAAATATCAGTAAAATATTCGATATATCGAAAATTCTATAATTCGGTCAGCGTATGGACAAAATGTTAAGTCCATATTTCACCATTGACTTCTGTTAATTGCTGTCTCAATAACAAACATCAAACACACAGCAGCAACGTGAGCAACAACACCATCATCAACAATAATATCAAACGCAACTAGTAACGCAACTAGTTTAGTAGTAGTAGTAGTAGTAGTAGTAGTAGTAGTAGTATTAGTAGCAGTAGCAGTAGTAGTAGTAGTAGTAGTAGTAGTCGGGTACACATCATCGTCCTCGTCGTCGTCATCGTGTGTAACAAGAGCAATAAGATCATGAACAATTAAATGAAAAAAAAAACAGAAACAGCAAAACTAAATGCGAAAACCTTTGATCTGGAGACTAAAAAGAAAATAATCCGCGAAAATCTGTACTGATAGCAAAGGATGGCAGAACAAACAGTATTTGACGGAAAGTTCATAGAATATCGGATGCATTATATTAATAACACATATATAGAAAAAAAAAACGGGAGTGTACACAGACTTGCACATACTCACCCCCACACACATGCACACACACACATAGACAGACACATATATACATATACATAAATGCATACCTATTCACATATACACAGTCATAAACTCACGCCCGCGGATATGTTCACATGCATATAAATGTATATATCGAGAAAATATCGCATCTCCCCCGCCTTCCAAGCATGAGCCTCACAAACTAATAGAAGAGCGAAATCTCACTATCACTGAGAATCTATTCTGGTTCTTGGTGAACCCACGTGCCTAACATAGCACGAACTGTATTAGAGAAACTAGAAATCTCTTCGGATCGAAAAAATACTTCAGCCCACAACACCTACAAGCTGACAATAAGACTCAGAGGGATCACATTCTGGAGTGTTGATCCAATATCTGATACAGTGGCAGCTGTTACAAGTGCAGGTTATCCTAAGCCAGAGAATGATCACTCATCTAAGAGGAATGAAGTCACTCTGCCACACATTTGACCCTAAGACGTACGGCCTCCTCTAACTGCCTTTTATACCACAGTTACACAGCTAACTGGTGTGAGGACGCACGACTTACTGGTTAGGATGTTGCACTCACTTTCGCGAGATCGAAGTTCGGTTCCTGGACTAGACCTGTGGGATCTTTTCGGTTTGAACGGCAGTTTTTTCTAGCGGTGTCATATGAAATTGTCACCCATAATTATGACCCTAGTATCGATCTATTGCATTTCAATCTGTTTTAGGGTTATGGTTAGTTAGTGTTAGTGTTAGGGTTAGGGGTGGGGTTAAGAGTATTTTTTTTTCTTCACAAATGTAAATAAACCCAATCTGTTTCTTAAACGAGTGACAGATTCATACGGCACAGAATGTTTTTTTTACCTCAGTAGACGTTAGTGATTGGTTGAAATTGCAGAAATTGAAGTAAAAAAACAAACAAATATCTTACACAATAAAGAATTTTCTCAATAAAGCCAAGAGAAAAAGATGTTTTATAAACACATTCTACCAGTATACGAAGTTAAAAATTTTTAGTTACCTAGAAATTATGTTAAAAACTGCCGTTCAAACCGAAAAGATCCGACCTGTGTTCTTAAGCAAAACATTTCACTTCATGTTGGTATGCGATCACTTCGACATCTGAATGTGTGACACACCATGCATCTGTACAGGCAATATTGAGCTGATGGAGATACTGAGAGAACCTACAGAACAATCATTTGATCACTATAAACAAACTATCTGAGCAGGTAGTTCAGTAATAAATTTCGGAAACATCGTTCTCGGGAGCCTACGGAGACATAGTCACCTGGTATTCAGACTAATCGATTTACACGTTTCCCTACTATCGTTATCCACATTGGATTTGTTATAGATTTAAAGATTTTCTATTTAAACGACTAACAACTAATTCTGTTTCGATATTCGGGACAACCAGTCCAATCGATATTGTTACCATTTAGTACACAGCACTAATGTCTGCCACACGATTCCGCCTCAAGAACTTCGATTATTTCTGCAAATCGTACGCTGAACATATATCTTTCATGTAGACTTAGACTTGCAAATGTTGAAAATAAAAGTTATTGTTATCAAACTCACCAGTAGTTTATGTGTTTTGCTTTGCTCCCAGACCAAACAAAGCAATACATGCGTACAACCCCCCTCCACACACACACACACACACACACACATACATATCTTCCATATCAAACAACAATCAGACTAGCAGATGCAATTGATCACGATGCTGATATTGTTGATGATGATAAGGAGGAAGAGGATTAGGATGACAAACATCATCAACCTCCTCCTCATCATCATCCTCATCATCATCATTATCCTCATCATCCTCACCCTTCTACTCATTATTATTATTATTATTATTATTATTATTATTATTATTATTATTATTATTGACAGCAGTTTGGTTAATATTGCGAGTCTTATACAGATTTTAGAAATGGAACGAACCCAGCCTTGGAGAGCTGCAAGGTTGTGTCTCTATTTTTCTCCATGTTATCTAAGAACAAAGAGGAAAAAACGTAAGTTTTCTTGTCCAAAAGTGTTAGCGCTTTCTAGGTGACCACGAAATAGCTATTGAAGGAATCCTTGAGTGATGTGTAGTATCATGTAATTTCCTCCGATCACAACAAGATTTTGTAGATTGATTGGCTTTCACAAACCAAAGGCGATACGAAGAATCAGAATCAGCTGGTGCACCGGAACGCTTTTCAATAAGATGATACTGCAATACATGGGTCAATGAAATGCAAGGATGATAGTCGGGCACTGATAGTGGGACTGAACCCTGGCTCTTTGTCACATTTGTAATCCAACCCGGTTGGGTAGTGAGTGAAGAGATAAGAAAATATGTAGTCGGAAAGGGTCAAAATGTAAAGCATTATGAATTTGAGAAAACCAGAAAAAAATAATTGAAATTCGGTCCTATTGTGGAGGAGAAAAGAAAACGAATCATATGGCGGAGCCGGGCAAAGGCTCGTTTGTTAAAACGTATGGTAGTACGAACCACTAAAGAACAATCAACTCTGAGGAAGAAGAAAATAAAAGAAAGACATGGCAAGTCAGATGGATATATAGATAGATAGATAGAAAGAGATAAATATATATATACACCTACTGGTCTGACTACGCTACATTGAAAAGGGGCAATACCCCGAAACGCGTCTGTAGCTGTCGATCAATAGTGTGGAGCGACTGACCTCCCTTGTTCGAAGGTTATATGGATACAGTTTGTGTATCAAATAGCTAACTTAAGGCGATGGCCTCATGGAGCTAATAAGCGGACAGCTTTATTCTTATTTTTATAAGAATGCCATATTAGTATGGCGATAACTAATATATTAATAATCATATTTATAATATATTTATAAATATTAGCTAAATTTAAACGATGAATTTCTAATCGCTTGAACTTCGCGTCCTAATAAGTTGTTGTATATACTTGAAAATTTCTAAACAAAGCCCTCAAATAAGATATTTCGTGGTAAATTCCATTGTCTCGACCACGACCGAACAATGATGAATGATGATGAAGATATTTCGTAACTCAAGACCGGAAAATGTACTAACTTTTCCTTGAAGATACCCGATAATATTGGGTTTATTACATCTATAAAAGTTCGAATGCTGATGATTCAAACATACTGTCGGATTGAAACATGTGTAGGATTTTTTCGGATATTTACATATATATTGAGGAACTTTCTTTCAGCATAGTTGATATAGTTAGTTGGCGTCTGGATTGTTGTTAACAATCTCTTATCGGGAAATCGCACCAGAATTTAGTATGGTATGATCCATATAATTCAAAATGGGGTGATTAGAATAAAAATAAGCAACAAGGATATCCAGAGGTAATGCAGTACGATCGTTTCATGCGACTCCATTTTATTGAACAATGCAAATATTACATCAATTTTAAAATGCAGAACAATCTTCAGCTGCATAAAAATATAGAATTTAGTTAATTCAAAAGATTCATTTGTATATTTTTCTATTAACTAATATATATATATATATTATATATATATATATATATATATATATATATATATAGATAGATAGATAGATATAGATAGATAGATAGATAGATAGATAGATAGATATAGATAGATAGATAGATAGATAGATAGATAGTTTCCATTGGACTTGATAAACTAGTCTATAAATTGGAACTCCCCCCTCCCATTAGTAAATCTGAATAACACATTAAAATCAAAGATAAGCAGTATCTACTTACCCTCTTTGTGATTTTGGTTAATAGAAAAACTATACAAATGAATCTTTTGAATTTAACTAAATTCTATATTTTTATGCAACCTCAAACAAACAACCAAATAATCCAAAACTCACACCCCACGAGAGAATATATCTATATATACACTTCCCCAATATCTACAGATAATCAAAGCCTCACACATAAGAAAAAATATATACATATATCTGAGACGAAGCAAAACCCAGAGAAAAGAAAAGAAAAACCCATGGCGTCTAACCAGCAGACTTACAACAAACGAAATTGGCCTGATAATGAAATTGATCTAATAGGGACATGGTTTTCTCTCTCCCAAACAGAAAACATAAACATTTCGTGTCGAAATGAGATCGCCGAAAGAATAGCGCAAATATTCAACAAGTGAACTGTTAAGCAGATTCGCAGGAAACTAAAACACATCCAAATTTCCTTCCACATAATTCAGGGTCATTTTGAAAAACTTCGATATATTTTCTCGTTAAATATTGGTGGAGCACGGCAACGACAACAACAACAGCCTGATAGCTATGAGCAACAACAGCAACAACCAGGAAATCATGAAGAGCAAGAAGCTAAATGACAACAACAGCCAGAAAATCAGGAACAGCGACAACAACAGGAAGAGACCCGCCTAAATTCTAGCATAATAGCTGATTTACTTCACCTCTCTCTCACTCACCACTCTCACAGCAGCCGCCACAATTATCATCCTCGTCATCTTCATCGTCATCACCACCGCTGCTACCATCGTCTTCTACCACCTCAAATACTAAAAATAAACTACAGCTTTCTTCCCCCCACATCGCCGCCTCAATCCTACTGTAGTATAAAAATCCCTCCCCACAAATCTATGAAGCGGAATGTGTCCCGCACGACACTAACAAGAAACCCCAAAATATGCCGTTTTTTCCTACGTTACAGGCTCCGCACACTTAGTGATTGCATCTTTACACATCTACCTGGCACAATTCAAACAAACACTACCAGCCAAGACCAAAGCGCGCATCCTACAATAACATCAGCATAAACACCACCAAATAGTAATTTGAATGTTAAAACACGCATAATACGGAATCCTAGAATCGGCAGCTATTCCCAACGCGAGAAACTGTGTGCTGCGTAATTGACCCTTCACACATCTTACAGGGACCCGACACACTAAAAGTCAACACACAAGCCAACACATAAACCACAGTAATAATACTCCCTGCCGCAGTAATGCTGATTCAGTCTTTTCACGAAGACACAAAAACAACAACAACAAAAACCACAACAAGAGCGGAAATGACAACCCTATCCAACAGAGCAACCACACCTCCAGTCAAAAATTAAGCAGGAAAATTCTTTTTTAGCTATGTTGAACTTGACAAAAGAGATACAAAAAAACCTTTTAACAATCACTCAATACCATCTTATGCTATTACCCCCGTGTGCCAACTCCCCACATTGCTGTCACTAACACACAATCAGAAAAAAATCCCCCCGCAACAGTCAAAACCTGCTACTACGCTAGCCTCCACATTTCTACACAATGCACAAGGTGTCAGTCTCTCCATCAATGCACAAAAATGGAAGATCCAATTAATTGAAGATTGGGTTGGTAACCACCCACATCATATCTCTTTCTTCATTCTTACCGAGACCCACATTCACAACACCCACTTGGAAGCCGAAGTGAAAGTGAGGAATTTCACAACCATCTGCGCAGGTCGAGTCTTCAGAAGGCAGGGTGAAACTGCCATTTTCTTGCACGATTCCTTTTTCGGCAGAGGGAAATATGACATTCTCCAGTGGCTACAGTGAATCGGTCACTGTGCACAACAAAACCAATGACCTGATAGTAGTATAGGCCACCTGGAACGCCGATACTTTGCTTTAATGCGCATTAAGTGCTTTATTCAACAGTGCCATTCTAATAACATAATTTAGATGAGAGATTTTAATCTACCCTGTGTTGATTGGTCTACAAACAGTTTGAAATCAGGCACTCATACCTCAACTGCTGATAAAGAAGTGGCATAGTCACTTCTCGACTTTATGAATGGGTTGCTGTTTTTTTTATATTTGTCCTAACTTGACCTTGCACCGACAAGATAGCAGAACATTTTAGACCTTGTATTTAGTAACCACACTAACACAATACACAATATTTGGGACCATGACCTTCTTTCAGACCATGAAATGGTTCTCTGTAACCTGAGATTTCACCAGCCGAAAGCTAACCCTAGTGACCTCTCTCCAGCTTACCCATTTGATACCATGGATCTCTATGGTGCCAACTAGGACGCAATCATAAACGATCGATCACATGTTGACTGGTCTATCACACATGCACACGTCTCCAGCATCAAAATATCTTGGCAGATCTTTGTAGACACTGCCACAAGACCCGTGAGTGCAGAATTTCCCAAAACAGAAAAGAGATTATCAGAAAAATAAAAAAAGATCAAACAAAAAAATTAACAAACTAAAATACTACCAACAGCCACACATAAATTCGACGGCTATTACCCTTCTCAAATCAAAAAATATAACCTTCAACAATGCATGAAGACCATCATCAATAACCAAAGAAGAGCTGAGGAGAAATGGGCCGTTGAGAAAATCAAACTCAACTCCAAAGTATTTCCTGAGAGGCAGAACCCAACACGTTGAAGTCGAAGGAGTAAAATCAAGCCCAGCCAAAGTCAGTAGTGGTGTTCCATAAGGCACTGTGTTGAGCCCACTACTTTTCCTCATCTATATCAATGACATTAGTGACATCATCAAGCACAATAACATGAGAATCATTGCTGATGATTCCAAGATAGAAAAGGTCATCAGTGAAGTGAGTGACCGGGCATGCCTGCAGTCAAATCTACTGTCTGTCATCCAATGGGCGAAAAGAATAATATGCCGTTAACTTGTCCTGTTTTCTATTTATTTCTACTTGTTTACGTATTTCGATCGTTTTTCCTTCATGTGTTTACGTATATTATGTTATTTGCATCGATGGTGACGTCCTATACCCATATATGTATGTGTTTGTGTGTGTGTATTATTTATTATCTAATTGAACGCAACGCATCCATTTCCAAGTAAGTTTATATGTATGTGTTCGTATATATCCTTGTCTATTCATTCTGAGAATTTGTTCATATATATAAGATTTTTAACATATTCATATTTATATTGTATAATGTTATAGCCCCTCCCCTATTTTTTACATAATTGAATTTGCACACACATATCCTGAAAAACTATTGTAACGCGATTTCTTGTATGCTTGAATGGGCCTTTATGGCTACAATAAATTGATGTTGTTGTTGTTGTTGTTGTTATTGTTGTTGTTGTTATTATTATTATTATTATTATTATTATTATTATTATTATTATTATTATTATTCACTAGTTTTATTTTTATAACGTGCTTTCACTGCATTACCGAGCGCAGCTCTGTGTGCCTTGGGTATGTACTGTTGTTTGTTGTGATGCTCTTATGGTTACTGTATTGAAAGTGTTTTACGTAGGATGTGTGCAGTGCCTAGTAGTGCTATTTTCTGTATGTTATATATAATTGTTAGACCTGGTGTTTTTGTTATGTATTTGTCTGAATATTTTTTTAATCACACCTAATGCGCGAACTATGATAGGAAATGTTTCTGTTTTTAGGCTCTACCTCCGAGTTACCTCTATTTCCAGATTTTTTTTGGAAGTTTCTATTATTATTATTATTATTATTATTATTATTATTATTATTATTATTATTATTATTGTTATTACTATCATCATCATCATCATCATCATCATCATCATTCATCATCATCATCATCATCATCATCATCATTATCATTATCATTATTATTATTATTATCATTATTATTATTATTATTATTATTATTATTATTATTATTATTATTATTGACTCACGACTTAATCGGACGTGTTTTTCACTCTCTCCTCGAATTGACGGATTTTTACTGCATGAAATAGCGTTTTACTGAATATGCATACAAATAATTTCCAAAGTTATGTAGTCTTCGCAAACGCAGTGTATAAACAAAGAAGTAGTAAAGTTTGTTATTTATCTTTTATCTTCTATATTTGTTTTATTGTTTGGACAACGAACATGCTACGGCATTGCATTCAAGGGTTTTGGGGAATATATCAACCTTAGTATTTACTTTTAAGCCTCCTACTTAAACTATCGGCAACTTTCTACTGACTCAAGATACAGGGACGTAAGCACACCAACACCGCTTGTGAAGCGGTTGTGTGGACAAGTACAAGACAAGGACACACACATATACACATGTACACAAGCACATGCACGCATTCACACACACACACATACACACGCACACACACACACACACACACACACACACACACACACACACCACACACACACACACATATATATATATATTTATATAAAGTTAATCCAAACAAGAAAACAAAAAGACAACAACGCGAGGATGTGGAACAAATAAAGTATTAGTGGACGCTCAGGAAAGAAGGGAAAAAGGAGGGTATGACGTTTCGAGCGGAGCTCTTCGTCGGAAACATAGGAGAAAGAAAGATCCCGAGGTGGGAGGACAGAGGGAAAAAAATTGACGGCAGGATTGTTTTATTGCCGCCAAACAAATCATCACACAAGACGTTGGTCGTTTTTTTACCAAACTGCCGCTCAATGAGATTAGTCCCAAGATCAGATTGTTAGGTAGAAGCTTCTTAGCCACACAGATACGTTTGCATCTTCTTCACGTTGACAACACTGAGAAAACACGTATGAAAATTCTGAAAAGAAAATTGCCTATCATCAAATTTCGCTAATATAAAAATAAAGAACAGCTTGATGCCACCAAACCATAGAACCATAGCGAAGCTGTGCCACGTTGCAAGAGCAAAAAGAGATGGCATGAAACTCGTTGCGCACGATAAAATGCCTAAAGGCAACATTTGTAGAAACAGAAGCTATTTGAATATTTATTAGTGCTGAAGAAATAAGAAAATGGACACCTCGTGACACACTTTCAAAATAGGTGGGCGAGAACCTGACCAAAATGCCAGGGGACCTCTTCTTTCAAACATAGCCAGCTGTGACAGCGAAGGGGAAGATAGATAGTAGGAAAAATGTCAATAGTATCAACTTTAGTTCGACCAGCCGTTGCAAAACCCGTCGACTTCGATCACTAAATCCCGAAAGCCGAATCTTTTCTCTTCTCGTGACGACACATTATCTTGTAATTATAGACACGTAATGGAAGCCGGAAGTGAAGCAATCATTATGAGGGAAAAGTGGTGGGGACAGAAGATCCAGCAGAGAAGGCAGAAATAGCACTACTTAAATACATGCATGTCAAAAGGACGATGACAACGACACTGACGACATGAAATCTACAAACGTTTGATATAGAAACTTCCTCATAAAAAAAAAACTATCACAAATTTGATGCAACGCCTTAAAGTACTGAGTAACGAAAATCAAATAAGGTTAGAATATAGGGGACATGCACCAGCGATACAGCTTTGGTAAACATAATTCTAGATTATTAATAAGAGCTACAGTAGGCTTACCTGGGGACAGAAGGTTTTTCAAAAATATTTTTCTCTCGTTCTACAGGTAAGTTGTTAATGGCTACTTTACATGCACCAAATCCATTTATGAATTCTGCCAGAACACCTGAAATATGGGCTGCTCTAATCTGACCTAATCGGTAGGCTCTCACCCGTGACAGAGTGAGGAAAATCTAAAGACCTCTATATGTATTAAATGTTTTTTATACATATCATTTTATATTATATTTTTATTTTATTTTTTATCGTATGCCATTATTTTTAATAAATTTTCAAAGTGGCTTCGGTGTACAACTTTCCTGACTCAGATAATCGATTTTATATAACTTAATCTTCTTCATCCCGACTTGTTTCTGTAAGCACTTATGATTTTCACGTTTTAATGTAAATGTATGTATAAATGAAAACTAAATGTAATTACCATCAGTTGCTAATTGTAATTTGACGGAAACGTTAGAGCACCGGACAAAATGCTACGCGGCATTTGTTCCGATTCTTACTCTTCCTACACACGCAAACATACGCACGCGCCCCAGGATGAATTAATCGGTT
>NC_042998.1:104244341-104246841 GCF_006345805.1 Octopus sinensis | reverse complement strand
CTATCCCATCTTTCATTCTTCTTTCACAGCATATTCAAGACTATATTATACAATTTATCCTTGACTATTGTTTTTGTTTTAGTTATTTTTTCGTAGTGGATTAGTTTAAGACAATATATTGTGAATTAAGTGATATTTCGCTATACTATTTGTTAGCAAGGCTAGCGTTCTCTAAGATGCGCTCTCATTGAGTCAATTTTTCATTGTCTTATTTGTTTTTGTTCTTTTTTTTGTATTGTTGTTTTGTGACATCGTGTATTCTGTTGTTCCAATCGTAATAATTCCGTCGGAACAATAGAGGAGAGCTGGCAGTATCGTTAGCAGACCGACAAAATGCTTATCGATATTTCTTCCAGTTTTATGTTCGGGACGTCAAATCCCACCGTGGTCGACTTAGCACTGCCGTAGATGATAACATAAGTACCAGTTGAGCACCGGTCGATGTATTCGACTAGTCCTCTACCACCCAAAGCTTCAGGCCTTGTGCCTACAATAGAAATAAAGAAAAAAAGAAAAACCTGTCAAATGAAATCATTTCCTAAGGGCACCATTGTTATTAATTACTTTAGTGAATGCGCTTATGTTGACACTTCAAAACTCGCCGTCAGAAAAGAACACAACAGATTCTTAATAACCTGCAGTTTTATGTTGTAAACGCGAAAAGCAAACACGCTAAAACGACTTCATGTAGTTAGTTAAATGCTGATCTCTATATCCTCTGATGCATCATACACAAACACATCAAACAAATACGCACGAATACATAAAGATACCCATACATAATTACATACGACAACACGGAATGTCACACAGCTTCCATTTCCTCCCAACTTTACACTTCAAACATTTTTTTTCTTTTTGTTTCTCTGAGCCACATGCATTCATTTTCCATGCAGTTATGTATTTATGTTTATGTATATATATCTCTGCGTGAATAAATATATGTGCACGTATATTTGTTTATGACATTTACCTGCATATGCATACGTGCATTTATGTATGTGTGCGTATGTGAATATATTAACATTCATGCACAAACACCTAAATACATACATGCATAGATACATACAAAATATATATTATATACACAAATATATAAGCTTATATATATATATATATAGTATATTTGCCATCTAAATGTGGCTAACCACTAAGGGTGGATGCTACTGTAGCTTGTAGCCCCAGGAGAACATCTGCTTCAGCTGGTTATTGACACACTTTCTGTGCACTATCAGTATTTGCAAAGGGAAGCCATCCTTCCCATCGACAACCTGACGTGATACGCACGGACCCGGGTTTCTGGATATTCACCCGTCATCAGCGCACGACAATCACCGGTCTTCGGTGCGAAGGTGTCCCTGTATTCTTGGAGAACTACGTTGTGTCAAAACAATTGTAGTGAATAATAAACAAATGTTCAAACGTACTCCCTCTCCTGACTCCAATTTCTTCAATTTTAAATTCACACACGTCGAATGCCCAATTTTAAGGTTCGAAGTATATAATAATACTACCTATACTACTAGGTTATTCTGAAGGTGAACGAGCTCTATACTGTACTCTAACACGCTCAGGATCTTTTTAGTTTGGTTGCCAGTATTTCAAAATTTAAAGTTTATCGAAAATTTTAAAATTTTGTACATTAATATACTTTTCCTAGCTGAATTGCTGGAGTTATTTTACCTTTTCCAGAAAATTGCTTCTAAAAAGTTTAAAGTTTGATCATTTTCACCCAGTCAGGAAAGAGAATTGAGGCCGTCATTTTGTGCGTGACTGCACATTTTGTCAAAATTCTGAAAATAGCACTGGTCACGAAAGAGTAAACAACACGTCCTTTGTAGTTTTAAGCATAGCGATAGCACGAACTTAAAAGATATATCTAAAAACGCTATTTAGCTGTTATTTTTAGTACACCTCACAACCGCCACAATGACAAAAAGAAACGAGTAAACAACACATCTTTCGTAGTTTTAAGCATTCAATACGCATTTATATGCGAATGCGCGAATTTAAAAGATTTATCTAAAAACAGAATAGCACATTAAAAATTCAATATTTTTAAAAACAAACATTTTGTTGACCAATTCATAAATTCACATGCTCTGTTATCAAGAGATAGGTCAAACAAGTGGTTTCAATATATTTGTCAACATGTGCTTTCTCGCAGACAAAAGAGTTCTCATTTCTGCTTGTCACTATCGAAACAGGCATGAATGTGTCTGTGGCTTGCGATTGGCGAAAATGACCCAAAATTTTCAAATTTTAATTGCTAATAACTCTTTATTTATTTATTGATAGCGAAAATGCTTTTCACATCATTCATTACTCTATAAAAGTGTATCATTATACTGAATATGAAATCAATTCGGACAGAATTCATGGTGGCTGCCAAACCGAAAAGATCCCACGTTCCTAACGGAATACAATATAACTCTATCTATCTATCTATCTATCTATCTATCTATCTATCTATCTATCTATCTATCTATCTATCTATCTA
>NC_042998.1:104234341-104241841 GCF_006345805.1 Octopus sinensis | reverse complement strand
TTAGTAATATGCACTTGAAAAGATGCATCATTGCTCATGTCAATGCCCAGGTCACGCACTGATTTTGACTCAGGGATTGCAATTCTTCCTGGGCCAGTGTATCCAAAATATTCTATAACTATAAACATAATTATAATTAGGGGTCAACTAATTGCTTCACCACATACCGAATTTATAAATAGGAGTTAAAAATTCCTTTTCTACTACCGTAAAAATCTCCCAGACAGTAACACACTTTATTACGTAGGCAAAGAGAAAAATAATGAATCCACACGACTCCGATTAGCCCCATACGCGTTTCGAGATTAAAGTATGCTTACTTATTTCTCATTATCAGTGTACCATTCCGAATACAAAATTTGAAAGTGCTAGGGTAAAATATGTACACGATCGAGCGTCATCGCGCAACAGATATCCAACCAACACTTCCAAAATTTACACAGCCGAATGTGAATACATATTTACATTCTTACGGTAGTAGAAAAGGGATTTTAAGCTCCTATTTCTAAATCCGGTATGTGGTGAAGCAATTAGCTGACCCCTAATTATAATTATGCTTATAATTATAGAATATTTGTATAAAGGTTATTTTAACGTACCGATCTACTTGGTAAAATTATTAATTAATTAATTGATTAATTTTGAAATTATATATATATATATATATATATATATATATTGTGTGTGTGTGTGTGTGTGTGTTTGTGTGTGTGTGTGTGTGTGTGTGTGTGTGTGTGTGTCCAACCTGTGTACGTTTCCCAGCCAACGTAATGTTTTATCGATAAGGTTTTCAATCATAGAAGACAGACCAGCAGCATGCCGGAGAGTCCCTTCTGTTCTGATCTTGTGATATTCATATTTATTTTATTAAGGTTATTTCCTAACAAAATAACAAAATAACGTAAGAAGTACATTAAGAAGTGATACTGACTGATAAAAACATTTACTATACTTTATAATATATTATGTTGGCATAACGAAGTACCGCGTACCTACAAATCATTAATGATATTCATAATGTGTCACAGATGTCTCATTATATATGCATGTAACTTGTCTGACTGAATTTTATATAGACTGTCCAGGTTTCAGCTCCGTACAGTAGGGAAGAAAACTTCATAGCTTTGTATTAGTTACTTTAGACCTTATTTTCCCACAGCCTCTTCTATAGTCTGTCATATGAAGCACTAGCTCTGATCATTATGTATGTTATTTCCTGATCCAAACGTGCATTATCTGTGATGGTGCTGCATTGTTATTTGAATGCTTTGCATTGGACCAGTTCTTTATGCCTAATTGTGATGTTTTCTTCTGTTACAGGGGCAGGTATTCTCTCCACAGATTATTGAAGACATTCGGGTTTTCTGATGTTTATCTTAAAGCTGAACTGCTACGCAGCTCTGGCAAAGTTATCTACCAATTTCTGGATACCTTCAACACTGTGGGCAAACAGCTCCCCATAATCAGCGAACTGCATCCCCCTCATTAAGATCTTCGTAGTGCGTGTCTTTGCTGTATACTGTGCAACATTGACCAGATCAGTATCATGCCTCGTCGGGATATAAATCCCTCCCCCAACTCCCTCAAAGGCAACTTCCAACACTGCTACAATACAGAGGGAGAACAGTGCTGGAGTAAGTACGTCCCCTTGTTTAACTCCATTTGTCACAGCAAACTCACTAGAAATATTGTTAGCTTGTACTTCTAATACCTGCATTCCTTCGTGCAGGGAGCTGTCTAAGTTGATATACCACCCGAAATCCATAGTATATATATAATACGTGCGCACTATTTCATGTAATACGTTTATAAGATTCATAAATAGAATTTAAAAAGAGGCTCTGATTGTGTCCATCAGCCGGCCAGAAATAACTACCAAACCTATCTTTAAAAGAGTTGGGGCATCGAATATTTTGTACTATATGCATTGTGACTGGAATAAGGGCACGATATTTACATCTGGATATCTTTTGATCATAGGTTTTCGTTATCATTGAGTTGGCTTGAAGTTAAATATCATTGCGATATTCAAGCATAAATTACTTAATTATTTATACAACGGCACTTCTTTAAATATCTGTCTGTCTATCTGTCTGTCTGTCTATCTATCTATCTATCTATCTATCTATCTATCTATCTATCTATCTATCTATCTATCTATCTATCTATCTATCTATCTAGCTATCTATCTATCTATCGACCTACCTACCTATCTAGCTAGCTAGCTATCAGTGTGAGTATGTATGTATGTGTCTATCTATCAATCTATCTTTTATATATTATCATGAGATAGCTAGTAATAACAATACTCAAAATATAATACAGACTGGAGCTGTAGTGCCCCAAAGGAGCTATATTCCACTTCTTGATTTTAGCGGAGGCAATACGAGAAGGACCTAAAGGAACTGTTATAGAAAGACCGGAAAGTATTCTGGTTGAAAGAATCGCTTTATTTTCGATGTTGTCTTTCATTAATGTTTATATTTTGTTAAAATCAATTTATATAAGTGCACGATATATGTTCTTACAAAGACGGCGAGCTGGCAGAAATGTTAGCACGCCGGCTGAAATTCTCAGCAGTATTTCGTCTGTCGCTACGTTCTGAGTTCAAATTCCGCCGAGGTCGACTTTGCCTTTCATCTTTTTTCGGGGTCGATAAATTAAGAACTAGTTATGCACTGGGGTCGATGTAATCGACTTAATTCCTTTGTCTGTCTTTGTTTAGCCCCTTGTGGGCAATAAAGAAATAAGAAACGTTAGCACGGTGGGCCAAATACTTAGCGATATTTCGTCAGTCTTTACGTTCTGAGTTCAAATTCCGCCGGGGTCGACTTTGCTTTTCATCCTTTCGGAGTCGATAAATTAAGTACCAGTTGCGTACTGGGATCGATCTAATAGACTGTCCCCTCCCCAAAATTTCGGGCCTGGTGCATTCAGTAGAAAAAGATACATGAATTTATAGTGTGGTCATTTTTAATACTTTTATTGTAATACAGGTAAGAAACTTTAGTAAAGTATACTTGAATCGATGTGATTTCGCACGGTATAATACCTACTATCTGGATAATAAGAATTAATTTAATAAAGAGACACTATGATTACTCACTGTTCTTACTCACATCAATAAAATTATTAGTAAATTTAGCGTATTAGGTTTCTACATAGAATTAATGCATGTATGTGTATTTAGCGCCAAAAAGAGATTTATTATTTGCTTTAATTGTACGTGTAAATTTTAATATTGCATATTTAGATTTAACAATTCTGGAGTGTATTTAACGAATATGATATATCATCTTCATGTATAAAGTGTGTTGTTAATTTTGAAAGAGTGTTGTTATTTAAGACGTTGTGCTCATATATCTTTTCAATGAAAAGTTGTTAATAAATCATTGCAAGCAAATGTAATGCATGTGTTGAAGTGGCCAAACCAATATTTTCTTCATAATTGCGTTTAAGATCTATCATTAGAGCCAGTAAATATTACTGTGATAGAGGAAGAAATGTATATAAATTTATACGTTTATTCATACACACATACACACGTACGTATGTATGTATGCATCTATATATTATATAGATAGATAGATAGATAGATAGATAGATAGATAGGTATACATATATTTTTACATACATATGTGTATTATATATATATATATATATATATATATATATATATTATATATATATGTATTCGTGTGTCAGCATGTGTGAACTCAGTTTGCCTCATTCGCTGTTACTCTCCCTTCTCTTTCTCTCTCTCGCTTATCACTCTCTCCTTCACTTTCTCTCTTTTACTTTCCTTCAGTCTCTCACTCTCCCTCTTTCGCTTTCTCTACTTCACTCTCCCTCATACTTTTTCTCTCTTCCTCTCTCCCTCACTCCTCTCTCTCTCTCTGTTCCCACGTATCCACACTGAGATCCACATTCTGTGTCTTCGCTTCCGGTCCTTTAATCCCAGACCACAACTTTCATTCTGCCATTTCACTTGCCATGTAAACAGACTTCTTAAATTCACTATCATAATTATTTCTTTCGTCTTGTTTCTTTTTCTTCCTTTTCATGAACTGAATCACTCGAGATATTAAATTCTCTTCTTTTTTTCCGTTGCCTTATTGATCTTCACTGTACACATCTATGACTGTTGGTTTTTGAACTTTATATTTCTACACATTCATAGACGTAAGCATATTAATAGAGGTTGTCAAGCGGTTGTAGGAAGCAAGTACAGAAACCCGCGTATGCGCATGCGACGAGCTGCTTTCAGTTTCCGACTACTGAATTCACTCATAAGGCTTTAGTATGCTCGGTGGTACACTAGAAATCGCTCGAACTAGATTCCACGTAATAGGACTGAGCGCAGTTGGGAAGCAATCACCAATTCTTGGAACCTTAATTAGCGAATCCTTGGAATCTTTCACAAAAATTCACTCCTAATCGGTCTTGCTTGGTAAACACAAATCGCGTTGATTTGTTCTTTCCTGAAGAGCACAAGCATTTCTATACTTTAATGCAAACCTTATGTTGCATAAACCAGTGTAGATATAATAACACTTAAATATGTACATCAATACATAGTAAGCTCCCTACATATGTTCTACGTTTCCCCAATTTCTGACGAAGCATATGTAATCCTGTGTGGGTATTCCTCGAGTTTCTGCAGATTTCTATGTCCCAAATTTCTTTCACAAGATGAGCAACATGTTATGGTATCTCGCAAAGGGGGATAATCCTATCATATTTTTGGCTATTACACACGCTCATTGATAGGGCTCATATCACCAACAGGTAAACACCTGCTCAGGCACAGAGAGAAGCAATATGATCGAGAGAGAGGAGAAGAGAGACAGAAGAGAAGAACTTAACATCAATCTGAATTAAATGGAAGAGGGAACTGCATTTCCTTTGCCTCTCTTACAAGGGACTCTGTGTATGTTATAAGAGACTCTATATAAATGTACATGATAATATGTACATATATAATCTATATATAATTTATGTATATCTATAATTATACATACGAACCTAGATATATATATATATATATATAAAGTATATGCAAGTACACATATACCTACGCATATATATATAAATATATATATACATATATACGTATGTATATGTGTATTTGCATGCACTTATATATATATACACATGTATGTATATATGTACTTGCATACACTTATATATATATATATCTATATGTATGTATATATATGTGTATATATTTTATACTATATATATGTTGTATGTGTGTGTGCGTATGTGTGTGTTGAGTGTGTGTATATATATATATATATATATATATATATATATATATATATATATATATATATATAGTATATGTATATATATATATTTATGCATACACATATACACACACACACACTTACACACACAAACATAATATATACATTAACACAAATAGATACATACATACATACATACATACATACATACATACATACATACATTGCCGTGCGCTGAAACACAAAGAAGAATATTATTCCGATTATAGGTTGCATAGGTTGGTGAGATAGTAATGGCTAGTTTGAGAGGTGGTGAGTTATTGAAGTGTTTTCGAGTTAAAAGTAATCCTAATGATGCTTTTTATAAGCGTAGTGTTATAGGACCTGAAAGGAAAAGAAAAACGAAAATTATAACGATAAAGAGAAAAGGGAACATAGATAAAAATATAGAACGAGCAAGGGTCGAACACAATAAGCCCTACCACAAAAACACGAAGAACAAAACAACGATAATAACAGCAGCACCATCTGCAACAAAAACAACAACAATAATAATAGATAACAAAAAAAAAATTCATGACGTTCAGAGAACAACGTAAGGCAAATACGAATACGTAGACACACACAATTACAAGCTTATTCATGGTTACGTATATTCAAGCATGAGGCATACATACACACGCACGCACACTCACACACACACATACGCACACACACAAATGCACACACACACACGCACGCACACACAAACGCACACACACAAATATACATACATACATATATATATATAAATATATGCTATGCATACACTGCTAGGTTTCAATATGCACTATTTTAATGTTTAATTGAACCAACTTCTATCAAGAATGTGTGTATGTGTGTGTGTGAGTGTGTATGTGCATATTTATGCTTGAATACACACACATACCACACACACACACCACACATATATATATACATATATATATATAATATATATATATATATATATAAATATATATATATAATATAATATATATGCACACAGGCACTGGATATATGTTATAGACACATAAATTTGTGTGTATGCATATATATATAAGTATATATTCACATATATAACATAAATTTATATACATATTATATCCATATATATTTATATATTATATATATATATATATATATATTATATATATATATATATATATATTATATACACATATGTACATATATATATATAGATATACGTGTGTGTGGGTATGTGTGTAACGCCTTAGTCATATTTGTGTCTCATTCGTACTCAAACCACACACACAAAACACACATATAAACACACGCTAACATATTTGCATGCACACAAATAAGTATAAATATTGCTCTCTGTCTCTCTCTTTCTTTCTTTCTCTCTGTATATGTATGTTCGTGTGTATGTGTGTGAGTTCACAAACAGATAGATTCAGGGATCAGAACGAAGATGCATGCGTAACTCATTTTGGTTTATACGCTGTGGCTATTAAATATAACTGCTTCCAAAGAGGTTAGAATGTGAAGCTGTTAATGGAAAGAGGCGTGTCACATCAGGCCGATCCTATCATGTCAGAAAAAGATATGATCCAAGCTATGGGCGTTACCAACGCCGACATCTACCACACCTTGTAGGACAAGTATACAATTATTACTTAATAGAGATGAGAAAAAGATAACTTAATAAAGAGAATTAGATAATATATATATATATATATATATATTATATATATATATATATATATATATATATATATAATACATCTGTGTAAATGAAAAGAAAAAGTAAATGAGAAGAGAAGAATGAAGTCCGTGCGATTGTGAGTGATAGAGTTTCTGTATGTATGAATGTGTTTGTGGCTGTGTGTGATTGAATGAGACAGCGTGGGTGACAGAGAGACGAAGAACAACCGGTCATAGTTACTAACCTTAAAAAAAAAAAAGGTAAAAGGGCAAATGGTGAGGAGGGGTTGTGAGACATTGGTTGGAAGAATCTCCAACATGAAAGAAACTATTTGCAATATTTGGACATATGGAGTTGTTGACGTACAAATATGACGACGGAAAATATGAGATTTTTTTTTTTTAAGCTCACCTTTCCGAGTACGAATGGAGGTTACAGCTATCACTTAAATACATAAATAAAAGAATAAAATAAGACAGTAACATATGAAACGTGTATTCAAATCACCTCACATACATCGTATATACATATGTACATACACACACAAACGCACGCCCACACACT
>NC_042998.1:104177622-104232622 GCF_006345805.1 Octopus sinensis | reverse complement strand
GGTCGGAAATTGTTGGACACTGAACGAGTGCGTGCAGAACGGTTTCGTCGCTCTGACCGCATCTCGGGCAGGTCGGCCCCGTGTTTCTCGAGCCGTGTCTGTAGAGCTTATCCCGAACGGGTAGCGCTTCTCGGTAGCACTGCCAGGCCAGGGATCTCTGGAAGTTGTCCATGGGCCCTGGCCCGAAAGTCGTCCCGAACAGGCGGGTCAGGTACTCCTCGTCGACGTCCAGGTTCGCCCCGAGCTCGTCGTCGTACCTCCCCTCCACTAAACCCCTATAGAATGCTTTGGTTGTGTTGAAGTCACTTAAGGTCGACCCAGGACGGCAGAGTTGCTTGAGAGCAACGCGACACTCGCGGTGCCATTCGCCCTTCCTCGGCCTCTTTTTGATCCACGACTGCAGTTCGGTCATGGAGACGAGCTGCGGGAAAGCGTGCCTCACAAACGGCGACCAACCTGTTCACCGTCGTCTACATAGAGCCAGAGATGTCGCAGTCTCAGCGCGTGTCTGCGCATCATCAACCACGGCATGCCCAGCCCTCCTTTTAACGGGTGTTGACAGCAAATGGATCGCCTGACCATCGGGACGCATCCTTTCCACAAGAAGCGAAAGAGAGGATGGTTGTAGTTTGGTGATGGTAGGGTCGGGACAAGGTACGACGGTCAGGCGGTAGTAGATGACGGACGCGAGTACGTGTTCGCCACCTCCGCTCGACCTTTTAGGGACAGTTTCCTCTCGGCCCATTGCCGGGCGAGAGTGACCACCCTACTCGTTATCTCGTTCCAGTTCTTCTCCACTGGAGGTCCGGACCAAACCAGACCCCGAGCAACTCAACCGGGCCGTCGGTCCAGCGTCCCACGACGGAGGCGCTGGTGGACGGCATGGGCTTGCTTCTCCAGGTGCCTAGTCGCAAGCCCACTGACTTTTCCCGGTTGATTTTCGCTCCTGTCACCGCTTCGTAGTTTTTCAGTGTCTCGCCGACCAGCTCGATGTGCTCGTGACTAGACACTATGACGGTGACGTCGTCCGCGTATGCAGACACGCTCGTCCCGCATCCCAATTCTCGCGGGATGCCCCTTAGAGTCGCCAGCTTCCGCAGTAGTGGCTCAAGAGTCAATACGTATAGAAGCGCCGAGAGGGGGCATCCCTGACGGACGACGTGCAATGTCGAAAGGTCTCGATAGATGTCCATTTACGCGAATTACCGAACGGATGCCTCTGTACAAGGCAGCTATCCAGCCGCGGAAGACGGGACCGAAACCAGCCGCTCTCAGGACTGCCTCCAAGTATCGATGGTCTACCCTATCAAAGGCTTTTGATTGATCCAAGTTGATCAGGGCCCCACCCATGCCAGGTTCGTTAACTACCCTGTCTATGATGTAGCGCATCAGATGGAGGTTGTCATGGATGGTCCGGCCTGGCACGGCGCATGTTTGCGCCTTGTCGACCAGTTTCTCGATGACAAGCGCCAACCTCTTGGCTAGCCCTTGGCCAAAATTTTCAAGTCTGCATTAAGCAGAGTGATGGGCCTAAAGTTATCTATTACATTTCCCTTGTTTAGATCTTTCTTCAGCAGTGTTACGGCTCCTCGGCTCACAAAACCAGGAATGCTCCCGTTTTGCTGCCAGTTGCAGTACACCGCCGCCAAGAGATCTCCAAACAAGTCTGGCATACAATTGTAAAGCTCGTAGGGTAGACCATCCAAACCCGGTGATTTGTCCCTCGAGCATTCTGCCATCGCTTCCCGCACTTCCGCCCCGTGATGGCACCTTCGCAGCACCCTGCCTTTCTTGTCGAGAGTCGTGGTAGGCTATGTAGGTAGGCACTGAAGTCCACCCTACGTTCTTGCCCTCCACTCGTTCCGAACAGTCGGGCAAAATGCTGCTGAAAGGCCTCACACATTTTACTTGGCTCGAGCAATTCGCGCCCTGTTCATCTACCAGGACCGAATGGTGGCTTTGTTGCCCTGTTGCGCCTCTGCCACCCGGGCCTCTCTCGCGGCTCCAACACCTTCGTTCCTTAGAGCACGCATCCTAGCTCTGACAGCACATCCTTCGTGTTTGGCGTTGAAGTGTTGGTCGAGGGGGCCAACCTCGCCGCCAAAACGTCGGATGCGATGCCGCTTCTAATTGCCTCTTCTAGCTTCTTAACTAGCTCACCCTCTACTCTATTTCTATCTATGGCTAGTGCTTTGCTGTACCTAATCGCTTCTGCTTTTACTGCTCTCTTGAGGGAAAACCACCATTTGTTGTTGATGATGGCTCCCGTCAAAGCCCTCTTTACTAGTGTGCTAATCCGGTCTCTGAAAACTTGTCTCGATGGGAAAGACGCGTTTAGTTTCCAGTATCCGGGACCCTGCCTAAGTGTCTTACCTAAGTCTAGCGTACATGTCACAAGTTGTGATCCGTGTAGCTGACTATGTGGAATTGTGGACATCCTATGCTATCTCTATCTACTGTCCTACACAGTATCCTATCTAGATACGATCTCGACGACCCGATGCGGTTGCTCCATGTCCACGTTGGCGCATTCGGGTGGTCTAGTCGAAACCTGTCAGACAGTTGAAAGCGTCTGAGCAGGTCTCTGAGGCATTTGCATCCCCGTCTATTCCTATCTCTACCCACGTAGTCTACATGCGTGTCCAAGGTAGCATTCCAATCCCCACTAAGAGTAAAGGACGAGACGTTCCCAAGAAAACTTCTAGACGTTGAAAGAAATCCGCCCGACCTGTTAAGGGCGGTGCGTAAACTGATACGAGCCGAATAGCGCACCCATTGCTGCCGTCGACATCCAGGACGACCAGTCTACCCTCCGGGTCTACGAATATTGTCCTTACATTGAGATCCAGACTCTTGTGAAAAAGTACCGCGGTGCCACTACCGCCCATTCTCGGCAGACAGGGGGAAAAATAAATGTTGGAACTGTCCGCCAAACATGGTCTTTAGGGCCCGCGGATTGTGGAGTCTGGTCTCGCTTATGGCTATGATTTCTAACTTATGTGACTTTATGTCATTTAAGAGGTACCCTTGTTCCAAGGGGACCCCAAGCCACGCGCATTTACACAACCAATCTTGATCATAGTTCTAATGAATTAGAATACAGAGGGTTACTTACTGCTCGAAAGTTTTGCTTTCTCCTCCGTTGGTTGTCCTCGAGAAGAGATCCCAGTACAGTTTCTTTGTGAGATATTTTTGGCATTTACCAACCGCACTGGGGAAAATGCCTTTGAGTGTGTGGTGCAGACTTTGGAGATGTGTATATTTTGATGTGGTCTGGTGGTGTTGTGTATGGGTGGTTGTTTGTTTTTATGTCATCTTCTGTTATGTTTGTTTTTGATTGGATGTATTCCATCAAATTTGTGTTTTGGTGTCTATGGCTGTGAGCATGTTTGCTGTATATGTTTTTGTGGTGTTGGTGTGGCTATTGTTTGCGTTGGGTTTTGAAATGTCTTCGGCAGATGTATTTCCCCTGCTTTGTTCGTGTTTGCATTTTGTTTGGTTGTGTTCTGCTCTTTATTTTCTTCTTTTTGTAGCTATTTGCCATTCCTCACTGGTTTCGTCTTCCGACGAAATTTCTGAGGAATCAGAAGGGGGTAGGGGTATGTTGTGGGCTTCTATGTATGTCTGTGTAAGTGGTGTGTGTGTTTTGTTTTCGTTGTTGTTGGTTGTTGTTGAGTGTTTGTGTGTGTTTGAGTGCGGTATAAGGGATGGGGGATCAGTTTGTGTGTGTTTTCTTTGTTTTCTGTCCTTTGGGTTTTGCTGTGATGGTAGTGTGGTTGGTATTTTTCCAGGTGTCGAGTGGTTTTTGGTTGATGACGGATTAGCTTGGTGTGCTTCTCTTGTCGTCTTCTGTGTTGATGGTGGTGTGGGTAGTAGAGCTTTTTTTCCGGAGTGCTTTGGTTGTGGTAGTGGTTGTTGTTGTTGCTCTTGGTGTGCAGTGGTTGGGCACGTCTTTTTCAAGTGTGTTTCGCTTCCACACAAATAGCAGCGTGGTCGCCTGCCCTCTACCACTATATAGAGTTTGTAGCCTCCTGGCAGTCTATAGCGGTGGGTATCTTCTCTCTTGCTGCTTCATCCAATTGAAGCAGGAATTCGATTGATTTGCCCACATAGTTTCTTCTTCCTAGAACCGCGATTTCCAGGATGTTTGTCTCTGACATGTCTCTGACATTTCAAGCAGATGGCAGAGACCACCCATTGTGTTTCGACATCAAATGGTATGTTTTATTTGGACTTCGTGACCCTTTTGTTTAAATAGATGGTATCATTACCAAGTCGTCCGAATGTAGCTCCAATGTGAAAAACGTTTTGCTAAACTTTCGTTGAGGAAACGTACTTGGACTGTACCAAATTTGTTTCCCCAACTGATATATTCCTTGGAGTCCCATACAGGACGAAGGCATTTATCGATTTTTCTGCGGTGCATTTTCTGTTCTTCTTGTTTTTTTTGTTTATTACTTTATAAATTATTGTTTTTTTTTGCGTGTTTTCACGATGTGTTGTGGAATATGAAGGTGCAATTTGTCTCCTTCTTTGGAGAAGAGTGCCTTTGTGCGGTTATCTCTTGTGTGGTGAATGTTACAATTGTTCTTTTGTTTTGTTACGTCCGCAAATTCGTTTTGAATTTGGCAGTAGAGTGTTAATTGTGGCAGTGTTAATTGAAGTCATGGTAGTGGTGTGGTGTTGGGCTGGCGGTATTAGCAGCAGAAGGCTGGATGTAGCATTTGACGTCGTAGTAGTGGTGTTGGTGTTGGCGGTGTTGTCTTTGGTAGGCGGCTTTGTGCCAATTTCGTTGTTGTTGTTGTTGGTGGTGATGGTGGTGGTGCTGGCATCATGTTTTCGTTTGTATTCATTTTTGAAATCCCTTTCTCTGTCCCTTTATCATCAACAGTGGTGGGGGGAGTGAGGGGAAATCTAAGTTAATGTCTTTGGTCGCGGCGATGGTGAATGCGACGTTAGATTTGTTGTTGTTGTTGTGGTGGTGGGTGATGGTGGTGACAGCGGTGTTCACGCTGCGATGTTTAGCAGCTAGTGGTAGCAATAGTGTTTTGCTACCGTTCTGCATGACTGGCGGGCTAGCCACGTGGTTTCTAGTTGCCATTTTCAAATGAAAAATGGCTAAAAACCCATGAAAGTTTTGAAAGTTTTTTTTGTAATTTCGCCCATACAGGGGCGGAATTCTACGTGAATAATTCTCAGTTTTTTTTTAGTGAATGAATTGGCACAACGATTAAACAAAATATTTGACACAAGGAGTTTTAAACATGTAAAAGTGGCCAACTTACTTGGAGCCGATATGACTAGCGTCCGTCCATTGTGATAGAGATAGATAGATAGATAGATAGATAGGTAGGTAGGTAGGTAGGTAGGTAGGTAGGTAGGTAGGTAGGTAGGTAGGTAGGTAGGTAGGTAGGCTGGTAATTACGTAGGTAGGTAGCTAGGTATGAAGGGGTGATAATGAAAGGTTCCTGATTTGGGTAAAAGAAAATACAGTTGGATCAGATAATTATGATTTTATTGAGCTTATTTCCCTCCCAGATTCACATACTTATTGCCACGGTCCTTCAGTTTTTCTAAGCTCTATCAAAAAGCTCGGAAATTTGGGCCTCCTGCCAGGCATTTCGCGACATCCTTAAAACCAGGAACTTTTCAATACCTCTTCGTAAGTCCTCAGTTTACTTGTACAGAGAAATATGGTATTGACAGTAACGTTCATTGTACTCTGTATATTCCATTACCATTATCATTATAGAAATAATCTTAGAAAATAAATATCTTTGTCTCTGACTTGTTGTGGAACGAAGCAAATTACTTCAGAAACTTCCGTTTTGATAAAAACATACCCACAAGTATGTAAGTATTTCAAATTTACTAAAATAATTTCTTTGCCCGTAGGTCTCTTTTGACGTAGATTCACTGACTCAAGCAAAACAGGATCTATTCAAACTCGCTCGTTTAATTTCCCTGATACGTTCTTATAGTTTCGTATTCATTCTCTTGAGTGCGACTGCTATATCTAGTAACGTTGCACAGGATCCTTTCCCTAGCAACTTAAGAAACGAATAGTCGACGAAAATCTAACATTATTGTAGCTCTGAAACTATCTGTCTGTCTGTCTGTCTGTCTGTCTGCTTGTTTATGTATTTATTTACTTATTTATTTATCTATTTATCAACCAATCTACCTAATTATCTGTCTATCTATTTATCTATCGAGATGTCTCGAAACATTGACATAAGATAGCTAAATATACTTATATTGTTTTTTCTTTAAGCATATCTGAGATTAAATCTTCTTGTTCGTTTCACATAATTTTTTATAGTTCCAAACAATTTCTAATTAAATTTTGAGCAGTTAATAAATGCATCGAGCTGGTAAATTAAGATGAGTCATCTGAAGTACTAGAGACACATCTCAAAAGTTTACTACCATCTCTAGTTGTTGACGATCGCTCTCTTCGACTTCCAGCGAACTGATATGCTAATCTGATCTTTGTAAGATTTCTGTGCCTAGAACGACGCGTATAGTTTCGCCTTGCCTTGATCTTGTCTATGTTGACCATGCATATCTCGAACTTGTGATCTGTGTAAGAAGCCATCCAAAAGCGTATCAACAGTGTACCCCATCTGTTGACTCATTAAAGTCAGACCCGTATAACTAAGTTGGTTTGTGAGAATTGGGCATGCCTCTCTCCTATCACCTACTCCACATACAATCTCAAGGTGTGCATCTGACATGCCATTCTGGAAGGCTACTTATATAGATGTGTGTGATGTTCGCAAAAATACTTTTGCACGCCTGAAGAAGTCTAGTCACCTGTCTCCCTCAAATTATAAATAGGTACGTGTTTGAATGTACTACTTCCGCTGTTATTCTTGTGCAAAAAAAAAAAAACAACTTAATAACAGGGCCAATAAAATTGTCGTTTCCTCGACCTCAAAGCATTTTCGAAACATCGCAGTGCCAGCGGGTTATATGGTCTGAAGGTAGTCTCTTAGAAGAATTATGATTTGAGGCGTCCCTCACTGCCTTAGGATATTTATTTCTGCCTTGTTCCTTTCTGAGTAAATTTCCACTGTTCACTCGTCTGAGAACATGACCGCGGCTTCTTCCTCTATTTCCTCAGATTGGAGTCACAGCTAGACCCACCAGCACACTGATTAAGCCATAAACGAATGCTTAAGTCGATATAAACGGTATATTGAAGTATATATAATTCATATACTGTAATCTATATAATCTATATTTGGAAGTTGGTGTAATTGATGTATTGAAATCGATGTATTGAAGTCTATATAATTTATATATTGAAGTCTATATAATTTATATATTGAAGTCTATATAATCATTGCTTGGAAGTCAATATAATCGACGTATTGAAATCAATATAATTAATATATTGGCGACTTTATAATCAATATATTAAAATCGAAATAATTTATATATTTAAGTCTATATAAATGATATTTTACAATTGAAACAATGGATAAAGTAAGGTCGATATAATCGACAGATTTAAATCAATATAGTCACTATATTGAAATTTATAAACAACATATTGGAGCCTATGCAATCCATGAATTGAAATCAATATAACAGCTATATTGAAGTTAATGCAATCGATATAATGAACTCGATATAGTCGATGTATTGTAATTGATGTGATGATATATTGAAATCGATATAACCGACATGCTGAAAGCCATATAACTGATGTGTTAAGGAGAAGATCATTGGTATATTGAAGTCGAAATAATAGATTGTAAATCTTTCTCATCCAGCCCCTCCACAAAAACGTGGAATTCTGAAATTGTTGTAAAACTCTGTTCCTATCATCAGAAAACATAACTGGCGAACCGAGTAGACAACAAAATTTTAATATTCAGTTGATCCGCGTCATCTTATATTGCTTACATCAAACCGTCATTTGATGTAAGCAATATATGTCTTGTTGTAGCCATGCTACTCCGTGTCCGTTATTCACTTGCATGTACATCACTTAAAACTGAAACTTTAAACTTTACGTTTAAATTTCATTCATAAAAGGAATGAGGCATATACCTACAACGAGATTATCTGCTCACTATCTGTAAGATATAAACCTAGGAGTTTTCCTTCAATTGTTATAGGTTAATCAGGTATATTGGTTTCAAATTCTGGCACAAGGTCAAAGGGATAGTCGATAACAGGGACCCCAGTATTCAACAGGTACTTATTGTATCGAACCCTTAAACGATGAAAGGTAAAGTAAACCTCGGCAGAATTTAAACTCAGAGTATAAAGACGGACGAATGCCGCTAAGCATTTTGCTCAGCGTGCTAACAATTTTGCCACTTCGCCGCTCTAAGGTTAACCAGATATATTATAGCTAAGGAATTGCATCTTGCATCAGAGATATCCCTATTATAGTCATCACCATAATCATTATCTTTATTTCTTCACCTACATCATGACGGAATTATTTTAAATATTTTGCTGTTTTAGTGAACAGTGTTAAATATTATTGGGATAAGAAAAAAAAAACAACTTTTCTCACGAGTCTGGAGACTTCATTAAAAAATCGAGGCTTCTTTCGTTTTTAAGTGTTCCCAGCAATGCGAATTTGGTTTGGCATTGAAGCTGCTTTTTGATAGAATGTGCGCTTGTTAGGAATAAAAGTTTCTTTTCTTTTCTGTTGTTTTTCATTGCTAAATTCAGCGTAGCTGTCCGAAAAGTTTTCTCGTGACATAGGACTAGTTTTTCTTCATTCTTAAGATTCAGACTCAAATATTCTACATATTAATCATTGTTTATTTTTTATATATTTTTTTCTGGGTGGGGATGTAATTTACATAAGTAAAATTATGATGAGCGTTATAACTATTCGTTAATTTATCGGCAGATTTTATATACGAAAGTGTTTCATCTAAAATTTGTTGTGTGCGGTTAAGCTCATAATGTTCCCACTTAATGCTACTAAGATTTGGGGGATTGCATAATGATATCTCATTCTCGATCATTTGAAATCTGCTTCTAGTTCCATTCAACTGTTTTTGATCCATTGCTGGATTAAAAACTCGGCATGTTGTCGCCAGCCGTCTATGCTGGTGATAGATCAGCCTGTCCCTGCTGGTTAATTTCAAGTTGGATACGATGCTTCTGGTGATAAGCTACGGCTATGAGCACTTAGGAATAACTTTGAGTTCAGAACATAAACGAGCCGGGACAACTAACGCAAGACATCATGCCATGCTATAACGATTGCGTCAGTCTATCACCATGACTGGTTCTTTATTTTTTCGACTCCAAAAGATTAAAAAAAAAGTTGACTTCAGCGGGATTTGAACTAACTATTTGGAATAAAAACTCCCTAAAGAATCTATTGAATCGCCGCCTGAAAATCCTTCGAATCAACTGAAATTTCAATGAATGCAGCAGTGCACTCTGTCATTTGTAACATATCAGTGCTAGTATTTTACATTATTTTCCGGACTGGAATACATTAATTACATTCCTCCTGTATGAGGGTGCACCTACGTGATCGGTTGACCCGTTAGAAATAATAGCTAAAATCTCCTTCAATCGCCGACTACATTCTTCAAAGAAATGCAGATTGTATAATATAGAGCTGGACAAATTGACAGAAATCAAAGCCAGGCGGTCATAAATAGAACACATTTGTTCGTAAGCTTACACAATTTCAAGTGCAATCTGAGAATAAATAACCCCAACCTCAAATAGATAACACTACCTTGCCGTCCATATATTTACACACAGTATCTTAACTAACATATCCTTCGCTTTCATATATACATAAACCGGTTCGTGTGATTTTAGAGAGGATAGGCTTCTTTATCTGTTAGAGCAAACGACCACCTAGATATTCCACATTGCCGGGGATGGCGTTGAGAATGTGTATGATTTGTATTGGCAAGGAACGTGTTGCAAACTAGCGGTCCCTGTGTCATGCACTGAGAAGAAGTCATTGTTTCTAAATTTATATATACCTGGACTCATCTCACCCAACAACTCCATATTTGAAAAGGCCATGATATCACAAAACTTCACTTGAAGGTGACTTAACAGATCTTATTAGGCGTAGTTATTAAGTTAGATATGGCTTCGGCCAATCTTTGACCGAAACATATCTAAGCAAAGTAATTATTTATGTAATAAAAGTAGATATGTGACTACAAGTTAACCGGCAGGATCTATCTATCTATCTATCTATCTATCTATCTATCTATCTATCTATCTATCTATCTATCTATCTATCTATCTATCTATCTATCTATGTACCTATCTATCTATCTATATATCTATTTGTCTGTCTAACTAACTTACGAATAATCTATCGTATATTATTATTATTATTATTATTATTATTATTATTATTATTATTATTATTATTATTATTATTTTTATTGTTATTATTATTATTATTATTATTATTATTATTATTATTATTATTATTATTATTATATTATTATTATTATTATCATTATTATTATAAATAATATTCAATATATATCTTATGTATGTGGTGAGAAACTCCCATAAAAATCCATATCATGACGAAATACATGTAGCAATACATTAATAAAAAATATAAAAATTTCCAAACGTGAAATATTTCTCCTTATTGATATATAATGAGGAAAGAACATGTCAAATTGACATTACAATTGTTTCCGTAAAGGGAAACTATTTTTATTTCATATGCAATCTAATACAATTCATACAATATTATGTCATACATGTCGTAATCTATAGAAATAAAAAAAAACAACACTAGTCCACTTGCTTCCCAAATTATAATGATGCGAAGGAACCACGGACCAAATGAATGTTTTAGGGTGAGTTAATTTGCGCTTGTCACCATAGATAAATAGACCGAACACTTGTAGCTTCCACTTGATATTACCTGCAGGTTATTGCATAACATTGCATGAAACGCATAACGCTGTATGAGATGTGGAATAAAAGTGTTGTCGGTTTACAGACTTCTTTCCTCATTTAGTTATTACTTTTATTATACACACTGAGGGGCTTATATAAAGCCTTCTGGATATTACCTAGTAGGTGTGTGGTTCATATCGATCTTATGGAGCTCCTTTTGATTTTGAAATACTACACTAGCCAAGACCCGGCATTGTGTGCTAATAAGATGATAGCTAGAATTAAATTTTTCCCTCAATCTCCCTCTCTCTCTTCACGAGCGTTAAACTAATACATCCGTTTACTGTTTACACACCCGTCTTCATCTTTTGTTTTTTGTAAATTTTCACTATATATATATATATATATTCAATATGTGACAATTAGTCGGTTGCCAT
This sequence comes from Octopus sinensis, assembly GCF_006345805.1. NCBI lineage: Eukaryota > Metazoa > Mollusca > Cephalopoda > Octopoda > Octopodidae > Octopus > Octopus sinensis. The sequence continues at coordinate 104,221,307 of NC_042998.1, read as the reverse complement.
AGTAAAAACTCAGAGTTTCGGATGTCGGGGAGAAAGGCTGCTCCGGCATCTCGTCAGTTATTAAGACTCTTTACTCTTTTTACTCTTTTACTTGTTTCAGTCATTTGACTGCGGCCATGCTGGGGCACCGCCTTTAGTCGAGCAAATCGACCCCGGGACTTATTCTTTGTAAGCCCAGTACTTATTCTATCGCTCTCTTTTGCCGAACCGCTAAGTGACGGGGACGTAAACACACCACCATATACAGACAAACACAGACACACACATATATATACATATATATACATATATACGACAGGCTTCTTTCAGTTTCCGTCTACCAAATCCACTCACAAGGCATTGGTCGGCCCGGGGCTATAGCAGAAGACACTTGCCCAAGATGCCACGCAGTGGGACTGAACCCGGAACCATGTGAAACAATAATGCTATGAAAATGACCGTTAAATAAATGGAAATTACCCAAACAAGGAAAAAGTGAAATTAGTTAAAGATAAAACCCCGCTCATAGAATCCGCGTATGCACTCGTGTGCATACATACACATGCGCGCGCACATATCCATGTGCATGTGCATATATGCATATACTCACTCACACTCGTGTGAAACACATACATGCACACACAACCGCACACACATATATATATATGCATCCATACATATTTAAACATATACATATATACCTACACACCCTCACACACACACGTATAAATACCCATACACGCATAATTATGTTCATATACACGTCTCCGTATGCACATGCGCAAATATACAGAGTGAAGGGTAATGTACTAAAAATATATAAATATATAAAGCAATAAAATATATAAAAAGATATATATAGAAATATGTAAAAATACAAAAATATATATGTAAGAAATGAAATGCTTGTACGTGGACACAATATAAAAAACAGGTTCTACCTGTGGTCTTGGTGGGGGACGAAAACGTAACAAATATTTAACCATGTGTGGACATGATCCGAAAAGTTCAGTTCTTGAATTTAAACATGTAGCGGAACCTAAGGAGCTTTTCCAGATAAGCCATCTTTCCATAACACAAAGATCGCACTTTCTACTGCCGTTGGTGCAAGGCTTACACTTGGCTAAGATCTTCCAATGAATGTTATAGTTGACACCTTTTTCTTTTAAGGGCCATATATAACTGAATAATTTGGTTGAATTTCTTTTTTCCCAGTGTCTGAAGCTTGTTGAACCTGGCTTTGAAATTCCCCTCTGTGAGACCCACATATTTCTTTGACGAAACTATGTCCTTAGTGTTTGTAGAGTCTACGGTGGCTTCAAAAATGATGGTCTCGGACATGCAAGCTCCACTTAGCGGACACAAATTTTTATCCCTGCATGAACAGCTGGTTTTATTTTGTTGTTTTTGTATGTTGTGTGCAATTATATTTTTAAAATTAGTAGTTGAGCTAAAACTAATTTTTAGGTTATGCCTATTGAAGAGCTTTCTATAATTATGATTGATTTGAAAATGTCTATCTATAAGAGATAAGAAATATTTACCTATATTAAAGGTCTTCAGGGGAGTAAGGAGGTGTGAAACAAATATTTTTCCTATTCTTATTTTTCCTTTTCTTTATTACTGGATTGTTGGCAGGTGTATAGGTTATTTCCTCGCTAAATCCACTATCTTTAAGAGCTTTATTATATATTGGGGCAACACTATTAAAAATGTTTCTATCGAAGGAGAGGCTAGAAATTCTCTTGCTAAAGTTTATAACAAAATTCTTAAACACACTGGGGGTATGGCAGAAACCTACATTAATATAACTAAGTCTATCGTTGGGCTGCCTATAAGGTTTGTAAATATTCTTATTTAAATCTAAGGGTGCATCTAGAAAATTGACAACCGTCAGGTTGGTATCTGTAGTTATGCTATGTGTTTCATGCGAGTGTGAGTGAGTATATGCATATATGCACATGCACGTGGGTGTGCGTGCGCGAATGTGTATGTATGAGCATCCACGCATACGTGGATTCTATGAGCGGGGTTTTACCTTCTTCGAGTAGTTTTACTTTCCCTGGATTCGGGTAATTTCTCTTTATTTAATGATCATTCTCGTAGCTCTTCTGTTTGTCTTAATAACGGTCATCTTCATAGTAATTTCCCTTTATTTAACGGTCATTTTCATAGCATTTTTGTTTGCATTAATAACTGACGAGATGCCGGAGCAGAAGCCTGCTCCGGCATCTGTCAAAGGGCGGACGAACGTCTCAATGTCAACGGCTATCCAATACTGTGACTGTGCACACAAGCTCGTTCTGGTTATTTCTGAAGGTCAGCAATAGTTACTGCAGTAACCATCGGCAAAATGGTGACTTTAGTGCAGGAAACACAGAGGCCGTGCAAAGGATTGGTACTTTTTCAACAATGGGCAGGCACAATAGATTCAGTCAGCAGAAAGCTATGAGAATAAGATTGTAAGCATAGTGTACTACATAATGGGGAATGAGTAGCGCCCTTGTCATTGTTAGAGGATCACTCTAAGAGAAGGAAGAATCCAATTTAAAATATGCGACTCGATGCAACCAATGATGTCGGTTACTTCTTTTTGTTTTAGGGGCACCTGTCATCGTTGCACAGAGACCGGGATTGGTTTTGTGCAAGGCTTCTCTTCACATTCAAAAGCATCCTGCATGTGCATTGCTTGAAGTACCTGCATTGTCATCTCATACGCAAGAACGAGGAAGCGGCCATCATATACATACATATATATATATATATATATATATATATATATATATATATATATATATATATATATATATATATATATACTTGTGTATGTATGTACCTGTATATATATGTGTGTGTATAAACTGCATATAAATAAATATATACATATATATATAAATATATATATATATATATATATACATGTGCAAATATACACATAGATTTTTATGTGTGATCTAGTATGAATGTTTACATGTATGGTGGATGTCAACATACACACATCTAACACGGACAGACGAGAGAAATTTCATTTTATTTCATTATAAAATTATTCTATTATTGAAAGACTTTCCAAATCAAGATTCTTTACGTTTTTTTCTTTTTTAAAGAAGTTTGCACGTAAAATCAGCTTTAACATTTTTTCTTTAAATTATTTCTTCTCGTTTGTCTATTTCGCTCTGAAGATGCTCCTTTCCCCTCAGATCACTTCATAGAATAGCATCCTTTAAGTCTTTTGAAGTTTCTCTTTTGCTTGTTATTACTTGCTCTTTTATTAAAATAAAGGATCACACTTGCTCCCACCAATTCTTACAATTTCTTTCATTTTGCATATTGATGTCTCTTCTTTCATAGTTTTCATTATTGTTTTGATATTTTTTGTTCACTTTTCAATTCATTTTCTTTTCATTTCAAGAATATATATGAATAAGCATACAAATGATTATATATATATATGTATGTATGTATGTATGTATGTATGTATGTATGTATGTATGTATGTATGTATGTATGTATGTATGTATGTATATGACTTTTCAATGGAAAGGATATTTAAGTTGAAACGTTTATTTCTATATTTTTTATATATAAATTTTAAATCGTCTGCTTTCAGTGAATTTTCCTTTTCATTTTTTTTTTCGCTTTCATTTTAGTCTTCAATCTTGTATCTTGTCTACTTTTTCTATATTCATTTATCTCCGTACACACACATAGATACATGTCTATATATATATATATATGTGCGAGCGCGTTTGTGAGTGTGTGTGTGTGTATATGTGTGTGTGTGTGTGGCAAGAAAGAAAGAGAAAGTATAGATGACAAAATTGAGAGGGAGACACCAACTTTTAAAAATAATGACAAAAATTTCCAGTTCGTCTCGGTTTTCTTTTATAACTCTTTGATCTAATTCTGAATTGAAAGTTGCTTTCTTTAACTTTATTTAATTTTCGAATTCATTTGATGTATTTACACGTTTTAAACTTACCGAAAAACCTTCACCCATCCTCTTACACATTCACAAGTCTCAAAGAATATCTACGAATACACAAATATATAAGTACGTCTGCACACTGTATTCAGCTTACATGCGTACACACATACATGCACAGATTATATATATATGTGTGTGTGTGTGTAAATATATAAATATATATACATATAAATGAACATAGATATATATACATATTTATATACATATATATACACATATAGATACATATATATATATACACACATATTATATATACAAATATATATATACATGTATATATATATATATATATATATATATATATATATATATATATATATAACTATTTATCGTAAAATATATTTGCCAACTTAATGTGGGGTCCAACAGAGCACGATGTTACATGTATATGTGTGTGAGTTTGTGTATGTGTTGTGAGCGCGTATGTTGTGTGTGTATACATATGTATATATACATATATATATATTATATATATATATATATATATATATATATATTATATATACAACATACATACACAGACATATATAAATATAGATTCATACATTCACTTATACACACACACACGCGCACACACACGTACGCACACAACCACACATACACTATCTATGGGTCCCATGCTCTGTAGATTTTTATGTTATCAGCCTGTTATTGTTATCAGAAATGCCTTGTCCAAGTGATCATGATAAGCGGATTGCAATATATATATATATATATAGATATATATTATATATATATATATATATATATAATATACATATATATAAACTGCAAGCATGCTATATACATACGTACATTAAGTATATGTTGTATATATGGATATGTACATACGTATGTGCGTTTTTATACACGTTATACACACATACGCTCAAACGTACACGCCTAACATGAAATGCGTGGATGATAACGTACACACCTCCTTCCATTGTTTGTCTTTCCGTTCTCTTCTCTTCCGCTCTCTCGCTCTTCTTGTCTCTTTGATATAATCTCTACTTTTTACTTCCACTCTCCTTTTTGTTCTCCTAAAGGTTTTGTTTCCATCTGTAACTTTAATTTCTTCAGTATACATCAAATTATAGGATTTACTAAGCTTCCATTTCATATCCTGTATTTATTATTCTTCCTCGTCAATTTTTCTTTCCACCACCATCACCACCACCATTGCCATTCTTCTCTTTCCTATTATATTTATGTCCCTTGCTCTTTCTGTTTTCCCTTTCTGTCTTGCAAACACATACCCAAACTCACACATACATGTATGTATGTTTCATATGTATATATATATATGTATGCATGTATACTTACATAAAAATGTACTTAAAAACGCACGTGTATATATTATATATATATATATAATATATATATATTATATATATATATTATATTATATATATATATATATATATATATACACTTAAAATACACAGGAACATTTTGTACACATTTTATTGTTCGTTCCTTTTGAAATTCCCATTCACCAACCGTCCTTCCGCTCTTCCGCCTTCTGTACAATCCATACCAACCAACTTTCACCTATCTACTACTTTGCTACTGCTGCTGCTACTACTGCTGCTGCTACTACTGCTGCTGCTAGCCAAACTAGAAGAAGAAGAAGAAGAAGAAGAAGAAGAAGAAGAAGATGTAGTAGTAGTAGTAGTAGTAGTAGTAGTCACCAGCAAGCTGCATAGAAGCGAATAGTCGTTCGACGCCATTTTACCAAAGAGATACAATTACAATGTCGGGGTGTCATGCGTTGTGGTGGCTGTTCTGTTCCCGCCCAGGAAGCTGAGACTGTGAAAATAGCTGAACGTCTTAATTCCATAACTCGTGGAATATTACAATCGACGAACCAAAGCAGAAGAAGCAAAAAAAAAAAGATAAATAAAAAAAAACCCTTTACAAAATTTCACTTCTTTCAATTTGACCTGTATTTTTATTTTGAATTTTTATTTTAAAAAGCAAAAAAAAATATTATTATTTACTGCAACTTCAATGCTTGTTATTATTATTATTATTATTATTATTATTATTATTATTATTATTATTATTATTATTATATTATTATTATTATTATTATCATCATCATCATCATCATCATTATTATTTAGTTTGGTTGTTGTTGTTGTTGTTGGAGTGTTGGTGGTAGTGGTTATTACTATTATCTTCATCATCACTAACGCCATCATTATCATCATCATCATCAGTTTCATCATTGATAACAACATCATTATCACTTTTAAATAAAAGTTGTTTGTATTTTTTTGCTCTAAATTTCTATTATTATTTCTGCAGTATATAAAATGTTTTTTAAAATAAATTTTTAAGGCACATTTATTTACATTTATGTATTTATGTATATCTACTTTTATTTATTATTTCTTTTCTTTCTTACTTCTAACTTCAACTCTGTTTTTACCGCCATTATTCATCGCACATCTTCATTGATTTTCTTTTCTATTTATCAAGTTTATTCATATATTGATATCATTTTTGTTAATGCTGTTGTTAAGTCAGGTTTATTTTTCATTTATTATCATAGACTTTTTAATCTCTCATAGCATTTCTCCTTAGTATTTCTGTTCTTGCTCTTAATGTCTGCTATCTATCTATCTATCTATCTATCTATCTATCTATCTATCTATCTATCTATCTATCTATCTATCTATCTATCTATCTATCGATCTATCTATCTATCTATCTATCTATCTATCTGTCTGTCTGTCTGTCTGTCTGTCTCTTATCTCTGTATGTATACTTTGCTATCTGTGTTTCTTATCGAGGTTTGTTTATGTCTGTCGATCTATCTACCCCGACTCGCTTTCTTTCCCTCTCTCAATCCCCCTCTCTCTCTCTTTCTCTCACACACATGCTCCCTCTCCCCTCTCTCCCTCTCTCTCTCTCTCTCTCTTCAAAACTCACTATCTTCCTTAACTGCACTCACACAAATTCGTACACACTTTTATTCTACAGCTTTTCTTTATTTCTGTCTTTTCGATCCTCTCACACTTACTTTCTGTTGAGAACCTATCTTTGTGGCTCTTGTTGTAAAAGGCTGTTGCTGTCACTCATTCACGTACTTATTCAGTCCACTTCTTAGTACTTCATTTGTTTCACTTTCTCATGCCTAAATCATTGTATGCACGTCTTTAACTAACCACCACAACTTGACACAATGTCGGTCAGTTGGGTCCCCATTCTTGCAGTGTCTTCCCACCATGTGTCATGATAAAATCTATTACAATAATGAAAGCGGATCAGTAGGGAATAACAGGCTGAAATACTCCTTACCACTGCTATTCAATCAATCAGAAACATTAATGATATTCTCAGTCACATTTCATGTTCTTTTATCTTATTCCTTTACTTGTTTCAGTTATTAGATTGCAGCCATGCTGGGACATCGCCTTGAAGAATTTTAGATCCCTGAACTTATTATTTTTTGTAAAGCCTAGTACTTATTCATTTTATCGCAAGGCTTTGATTAGCCTGGGTCTATAGTAGAATTCACTTGGCCAAGGTACCACGCAGTGGGACTGAACCCGGAACCATGTAGTTAGGAAACAAACTTCTTACCACACAGCCCCACCCGCGCCAATATAAAGAAATTATTTTTTTGTCTTAAATGCAACATAGGCGCAGGAGTGGCTGTGTGGTAAGTAGCTTGCTAACCAACCACATGGCTCCGGGTTCAGTCCCACTGCGTGGCATCTTGGGCAAGTGTCTTCTGCTATAGCCCCGGGCCGACCAATGCCTTGTGAGTGGATTTGGTAGACGGAAACTGAAAGAAGCCTGTCGTATATATGTATATATATATATAGTGTGTGTGTATGTGTGTGTTTTGTGTGTTTTGTCCCCCAGCATTGCTTGACAACCGATGCTGGTGTGTTTAGTCCCGTCACTTAGCGGTTCGGCAAAAGAGACCGATAGAATAAGTACTGGGCTTACAAAGAATAAGTCCCGGGGTCGATTTGCTCGACTAAAGGCGGTGCTCCAGCATGGCCGCAGTCAAATGACTGAAACAAGTAAAAGAAAAAGAAAGAATAGAATATAAATAGAAAGATGAATCGTCATCGGCCTGCCGACACGAAACCAATAACTACTTTCAACTTAGTGTTACTAAGTTTAAAACGTGAGTCTTAAGAAAGCTAAGCAGAAATAATTATGTGATGAGAAAAAGACATGATCTCAATGACTTTTTATAATTTTGGTTACACCTAGACGTACGAGAGAAACTCCGGATAATGTTTTGATCTCATTAGGTCTTATCGAAAAAGGTAGAAATCTCTGCCAACTTAGTGAAGTAGAGATGAAAGATTAATAATTTAATGGACAATTATATACATGCACAAGCACGAAAATTAACGAATTTTAGAGAATAAATTTATAATATTCAAAGATTGCTTAATGAAGGTTTGGGGGGTTAATCTGTGTGTTGGTGAATATATATGTAAATATGTGTGTGTGAGTAAGTGTGCGTGTGTGGGATAGAGAATGTATGTGTGTGTGTGTACGTACGTGTGTGTGTGTGTGCATGAGTGTGCATGAGTGTGCCTCTGTGTGTGTGTGTGTGTGTGTGTGTGTGGTGTGTGTGTGTGTGCTTGTGTAATGAATAAAGAGACTTAAGCGGAGCAAGAGAGCGTGAGACAGAAAGCAAGAAAGAGAGAGAGAGAGATGACACTGAAATAAATAAGAGACAATGAGAAGGGAAATAAGGACAAGAGATTCTGTGAAAGAGCAGAAAGTTGGTCGGGGAAATTAATGAGTAAAAGATAAAACTGAAGTAACAACAATAATAACAACAAAACTGCAATATAAGAATACACTTGATAAAATAAAATAACGGCAATGATGAGCATGTCTGATGAAACGATTGTGGTACAAGCAAAGTAGTGGAATATATCAATAAGATAATTCTCTCAGGAACCCCACGCACTTAAAAAGTAATAGCTAAGTTTTTTGGTTTTACAGTCTAAAATTCAATTAATGTTCTGCAAGCAACTGACATGTGTTGAGTAATTTATTGGTTTCAAATTTCGGTATAAGGCCAAACATTTCAGAGGAGGGGCTAAATCGATTAAGTCAACTACTGGGCTCAAATGTTACTTATTTTATTAACCCCGAAAGGATGAAAAGCGAAGCCGACCCCGGTGGCATTTGAACCCAGTGCGTTATGACGGACGAAATGTCGCTAGGAATTTTGTCCGGAGTGCCAACGATTCAGCTAACTCACTGCCTTGGTGTTAGGTAATTTACTGGAAGAACTTATGCGTTCTATTCCATAATCAATTCTTACGAATAGAGGATAATTTGGGTTCCATAAAGAAATACCATGACTAAAATGGCCTTTAGTAATTGATCGCAAATTCCATTCTATTGTTTTGCTAAGCAAAGCAAACGAAATTTTTACAAACACAACTTATTTCACTCTGCTTCTATCGAGTCAGAGTTTATTTTCCAACTTTTCAGATTTGACCATCTTGCCATTTATATGAATTGCATAGGCTGTGTGGTAAAGCGCTTGCTTTCCAACTACATAGTCCTGGTTCAATCCCACTGCATGGCACCATCGACAATTGTCTCTATTTATATCTTCGGGCCGACCAAAACCTTGTGAGAGGATTTGGTAGTGGAAACTGGAAGAAGGCCGTCGTGTGTGTGTGAGTGTGCGTGCATATATATATATATATATATATGCACGACACACTCACACATATATATATTATGCACGCACACTCACACACACACGACGGCCTTCTTCCAGTTTCTGGATAAATATATATATAATATATATATATATATATATGCACGCACACTCACACAGGCGTGCATATATATATATATATGCACGCACACTCACACACACACGACGGCCTTCTTCCAGTTTTCCACTACCAAATCCTCTCACAAGGTTTTGGTCGGCCCGAAGATATAATAGAAGACAATTGTCGATGGTGCCATGCAGTGGGATTGAACCAGGAACTATGTAGTTGGAAAGCAAGCGCTTTACCACACAGCCTATGCAATTCATATAAATGGCAAGATGGTCAAATCTGGAAAAGTTGGAAAATAAACTCTGACTCGATAGAAGCAGAGTGAAATAAGTTGTGTTTGTAAAAATTTCGTTTGCTTTGCTTAGCAAAACAATAGAATGGAATTTGCGATCAATTACTAAAGGCCATTTTAGTCATGGTATTTCTTTATGGAACCCAAATTATCCTCTATTCGTAAGAATAGAATGCATAAGTTCTTCCAGTAAATTACCTAACACATATATTACCTAACGCATATATATATGCACGCATGTGTGAGTGTGCGTGCATATATATATATATATATATATATATATATATATATATATATATATATATATCCAGAAACTGGAAGAAGGCCGTGTGTGTGTGAGGGCGTGCGTATATATATATATATATAATATATATATATATATATATATGCACGCACACTCACACACACACGAAGGCCTTCTTCCAGTTTCTGGATATATATATATATATATATATATATATATATATATATATATATATATATATGCACGCACACTCCACACACACACGACGGCCTTCTTCCAGTTTTCCACTACCAAATCCTCTCACAAGGTTTTGGTCGGCCCGAAGCTATAATAGAAGACAATTGTCGATGGTGCCATGCAGTGGGATTGAACCAGGAACTATGTAGTTGGAAAGCAAGCGCTTTACCACACAGCCTATGCAATTCATATAAATGGCAAGATGGTCAGAACTGGAAAAGTTGGAAAATAAACTCTGACTCGATAGAAGCAGAGTGAAATAAGTTGTGTTTGTAAAAATATATATATATATATAAATATATATATAAATATATAATATATATATGGCTGTGTGGTAAGTAGCTTGCTTACTAACCACATGGTTCCGGGTTCAGTCCCACTGCGTGGCACCTTGGGCAAGTGTCTTCTACTATAGCCTGAGGCCGACCAAAGCCTTGTGAGTGGATTTACTAGACGGAAACTGAAAGAAGCCCGTTGTATATATGTATATATATATGTGTGTGTGTATCTTTGTGTCTGTGTTTGTCACCCCAACATCGCTTCACAACTGATGCTGGTGTGTTTACGTCCCCGTAACTTAACGTTTCTGCAAAAGAGACAGATAGAATAAGTACTAGGCTTACAAATAATAAGTCCTGAGTTCGATTTGCTCGGCTAAAGGCGGTGCTCCAGCATGGTCACAGTCAAATGGCTGAAATAAGTAAAAGAGGTAAAAGAGTTAAAGAGTATATATATATATAAATAAATATATATATAAGAGACTATATCAACAAGGACATTCCTGGCTATCATTATCTCTAACATATAAAATAATATAATTTGTTATCGTTAAACTCGTCTACGTGTTGAAAACCGCCTCGTATGTATGTACGTATGTATGTATAAACAATCATAAAACCTGGAGAGAATGTTCGGAAATTATTTATTTATAGCATTTGTACCCTTGTTTCATTCTGCATCGCATGACGGATTACATAAGATTTTCTTTATGTATCACTCGATTACCACAATGTTAGAAATTGCTATTCCAAATGCAACCGTTAGGAGAAAATTGGATGTCTACACTGTGAAAAGTAGCGACATACGTCTCCTTTTTTTTAAATCTCCAAAGGTATCAAAGAAGCGAGGGATAAGCAAAATCTTTATACGTTTTGCTGGTAAAGATATCATTAACAGGAGAAGCAGTATGTAAAGATATTTATAGCTGTAGTGACGCTTGTGTGAAGGAAGACATGTATACATACAGAGACACACACAACTGAAGGTCTCGTACGTAATATACACATACATGCACGCATACATACCATACATACATACATACATACATATACATACATACATACATACATACATACATGAATGCATGCATACATACATACATACATACATACATACATACATACATACATGCATGCATGCATGCATACATACATACATACATACATACATACATACATACATACATACATACATACATACATACATACATACATGGGCAAATCGAAAATGAAAAAGCAACAAAACTCAAAAGGATATTCACGGTAAACCTATTAGGTTGACCCTGAGTTTAAGATGGGAAAAAGAGGGGTGAGTAACGTTTCGAGCATGGCTTTTCGTCAAAAAGAGGAAATTGGGAAGATGCAAAGAGAAGGAAAATATAGTACAGGAAAAACACGTGTGAGGTTACATAGACTGCATACAATCTGAAATGAGAATGGATACATTGCGCGTATACGCTAAAGTGAGAGCACCAACATACTCGGAGTTGCAGAAGATATATTGAGCAAGTACTATGAGAATACAACTGTAAAACGGGACCCAAAGGAAGCTGGACTGGCCTACCTAAGCATACCTTTGGAGGCGCAGCAGGCATTATACCAGGAAAAAGCATCGTGTGAGTATATATCTTGTAAGCTAGAGGATAACAGCAGTATTGAGAGGAAATGTAACGGCTCCTGAACATGTGATACATACATTACATCCCACCAAGATGGATATGGCTTCACTATTCAGGGACAGGAAATAGTTACTGAATAACTGATGAAAGGGAGAGACAGAGATACCACAAAACCTCCACGTTGTGACAGAAAACAACCTTCTTATATACATAGAGATATATTTCTATACATACACACATGCACACACACACACACACACACACATACATACATTCTTCATTCTTTCTGGTTTTCTCTACCACCCCTTCCTTTTCTTCTAGCCTTACTGTCCCTCTCTATCTCATTCTTCATTCTTTCTGGTTTTCTCTACAACCCTTCCCTTTTTTTCTCTCCCTTTCTCTTACTCCTCCTCCTCCCTCCCGTCGCTGACACGTGACCAGAGGGCCACTGCCTTTCTGACTACTGCTTCCAACAAGTGTAAGACGGCCTTCTCTGTTCCTCTCAAGCCATTCTCAAAGCGTTCAAAATTATTTTTCCTTCGTTCAGGATTAACAACCCTCAATGTTTGTGTTACTGTTATTCACCTTGTCCTGTCTTTTACTGTTTTTATTTGTATTGTTTTTACTGTCCTGCTTTTGTTACCACTTTTACCCCTCCGCAAAAAATCTCAAATTTTATTTAATTTGCTTTGCGGGAAGGACTATTTCAACGAATTTGTGTCTCGCCTTTACCTTCGAAACACGGTGTAGACAAAGCAGAGGCGGCTGAAGAAGGGTAATTTCCCTTGTGCTGTATGTTTTGTACTCTGTTTTTTTCGTTGTTTAAAAAAATGTTCGTTTCCTTGGTTTTATTTTTATGTTTCCGTTTCTCATTGTTTTCGGGTTTTTTTTTTTGGTGCCCTGTACCCATATATGCATGTATATATACATATAGATGTAGGTACGTACATATATGTATGTATATATGCATATGTTTTATTTATTATTTTGTTATTATATATATATATATATATATTCCAAGAGAGTTAGAGATTGTGAATCCAACCAACTAAGGGATAATATATATCCAATATACTGCTGGTAGAATACCCAATTATTAATACACAAGTGTTTTTTCATTGCATGGTAATTACAGTATGTAATAAATGTAATAAATGGGTGAGGGCAAAAAGTTGTTTTACTCTTAATTTATACAGCAATAAGAAAATGGAGGGGATCAAGAGGTGGCGTTCATCAACTTTCAGACGTTATATTATGTCTAATAAAATAATAAATGCGCCCTTTTAAAGCCTAGCTAGGCTCATGGGCCCGGTTTCAGTGACGTATGTGTTCCACAGCTGGACGAAACGCCAGTCTATCGCAGCGTTACTCATTTTTGCCAGTTGAGTGGACTGGAGCAACGTGAAATGAAGTGTTTTACTCAAGAACACAACGCGTCGCCCGGTCCAGGAATCGATACCACAATCTTACGATCATGGTGCTGACACCCTAACCACTAAGCCACGCGCCTCCACATATTATCTTTATTTATATATTTAAAAAAAAACAATTATAGCAATATATACATGCATAACATATGCTCTACATATATAATATATAAAATAAAGTTATACATGTATATATTGTTTATAATTGTTTTGTTTTTAAATAAATAAATTGAAATAATAAATATCTAAAAGTTGATGAGTACCACCTCTAGATCCCCTCCATTTTCTTATTGCCATATATATATATTAATATATAGATATATATATATATATATATATATATATATTATATATATATATATATATATATGTATGTATGTTGGTATGTATGTATGTATGTATGTATGTATGTATGTATGTATGTGTGTGGTGTGTATATATATATATATATACATATATATATGTAAAGAGAAAGAGAGAGAGAGAGAAAGATAGATACATAGATAGATATACCTATACGTGTGTTGTATGCGTACATGTGCCTAAGTGTGTGCGTGTATATATATATATATATATATATATATATATATATGCATGTATATATGTATGGATGCGCGTGTGTGTGCACGTGCGCAAATTTGTATGTATGCTGTGTGTATGTGAGAGCGTGTGAGTACTGCAGAAAATGTGGTACTATAGATATTAAAGAAATATCCAAATAGAAAAAAAAAATGATTTAATAAAAAAAAAAACACATACGAAAACGAAGAAAAAGAAGCAGACTTCTTTTTTTATATATAAGAAGAAACAAAATATATAGAAATAAAATAAAATACAAATATAGAAAAGAGATATTTGGTACCCTTATTGATTTCAGGGGCAATATGAAATGGCAGAAAATTCCCAAGGGGCAATAGATAGATGGGTGTACAGAAAATTTGCAACAATAGATACATTATATGGTAAAGAGGCACATTGTTTGGAACATGGAGTTTTGTCAAGGGAGACAAATATCACTTCCGCCAACATGCAGTAACAGACGGGACACGCAGTGACAACGAAAACGACATCGACAAACGTGACGATAGCCTCGACAGCAGGAAAAACATCGATAACTATTGCTTGAATCGAATAGAGCTAACTAGAAGGACCATCTACGTGATCCTACGACCTGCTAGAAATAGCAATCAAATCTTCTTTCAATCACACTCAAGCGTTGGATACAAGTAAAACATTTTAATTATGATTTACAAATCAACGCGATGGGCACAACTGGAATCTTCTTCCTTTTTTAAGTTTGTTATATCAGGGCTTGTCTCCCACCCCTACCCGGGCCTAAATAACTATTTCAATAAAAAAAGAGCACTAGAATTACAGCAAAATAAAATATGCAAATTTTAATGAATGTTTACACACACACACATATACACACACACATACACACACACATATACACACACACATACATACACAAGTAATGCTTGTTTTTTGAATAAAGAAAACAAGTGATCAAATGTTATGTTTAATTGAAATTAACTGAAGTTTAATTGAAATTTAATCATCAATGTACTTTCCCTGCTTATCTATGACTTCTTCCATCTATTTACAAGCTTTTTAATTCCATCAATGTAAAACTCTTTTGGTTTCAAAGCGAAGAACTCTGAAATGTCAGTTTCGACCTCCTCCTGGCTTACGGAAGTTATGTCCCCCAAATTATTCTGTAAACTACGAAACAAATGGTAGTCTGAAGGAGCAAAGTCGAGAGAATAATGTGGATGAGGAATTTTTTCCCAATCAAGCTCTTCGATCTTCTGTGATGTGATATTTACAGTGTAATGGGGTCACACAATGCCCTGATGAAACATCACTCCTTTTCGATTCACTAAAGCGGGTCGTTTTTTCTTCAAAGCTTGGTAATTGCTGAAAGTAGACTTGAGCATTGATTGTTGCGTTAGGTGGTAACAATTCAAAGTGAATCACTCCTTTGCAATCCCACCAGATAGAGAGAAGAACCATTTTTCCATGAAGTTCCCTTCTCGGTTGTGGATGAGTTTTTTTCCCTTTTGCCAAGTTACTGTTTACGACGTTTACCATTTTGATAGAAGATCCAATTTTCGTCACCAGTCACAAGTCTATGCAAAAAGGGTGAAATGAGTTTGCGAGAGTGGAAAGAAGAGCAGATGCCAACTCGGGATTTGCGGTTGCTTTCGGACAATACACGAGGCATCCATTTTCCAAGTTTAGAAACCTTTCCAAGTTGTTGAAGATGACGATGAACAATTGTATAGTTTGAACTAAGCTTTATTGCCAATTTTGCAAAAATTTCTTCAAGTAATGCCTCAAAGATCTTATCATCAAACTCAATTGGACGTCCTGTTCGATCATTATCTTCAAGGGTGAAATTTCCACTTCTGAATTTTGGAAACTATCTTCTGCAAGTTCTTTCAGTCAATCATTCTTTCCCATAAACTGAGTGTATGTTTCGGGTGCTTCGGCTGCAGAGTTTCCTTTTTTTGGTACTCAAAAAGCATTATGTGCCTTAAATGCTCTTTGGATACTTCCATGTTAGAGAGGGTTTTAATCAAAGAAATTTTAATTCTATTATTCTGTAAAATAATATTTAATTAGTTTAAATGTACACAAATGCATAAAAATAATTTTTAATTCTATTAGACATTCTAAAATACTATTAAATTTCATTCAATTTTAAAAAAGGTAAAATCGGACAGAACTTATGGGATGACCTGATGTATACATACGCATGCATAAATGTGTGTTTGTGGGTGTGTGTATAAAAACGAAGGGGAAATAGGGATTAATGCGAGATTTGATCCAATATTTTAGAGACAATATCATATTTAAATTAAGTGATAATTGTCAAAGTTCTTAATTGCTGGAATTATAGAATATTTCTGTTCCTTTCTCTAGGCGTCAATTCCTTCTCTCTATTTATTATGTCAAGTGTTTTATTTTAAATCCCTTTCCTTATATTTCCATGCTCATCTTTATTTTCATTTTTATTTTATTGCCCTTTTATTTTGTTGTTTTTGTTTTGTTTTGATTTCATTTTTTATTTTGTTTTGTTTTCATCTTCACTTTGTTCTTACATAATTTACTCTACAATCTTCTTTAGAAATTATACCTCATCACTACTGTTGCAGTTTTAACAAACGTCCTGTGATTTAGGATTAGATAATAGTCTTGGTCTCATTGTTACTTTACTTTTTATAGTTCAGTTCTAATTTCTGATTAGTAGTTTTGACCATTACTGTTAACTAGTTATAATTATATGAATTCGTGACAAATATATAAATTTTGGTTCTTTAGGTTTGAAATGATAGTTGTCTTTTGGTTTGTATATTTGCATATACTTTCCCTGACATTTTTTCCAAAATATAGTAGTAATCGCTAACAGCCTGCCACTGACCATAAATGTATTAAATTTCTTTACTGGATGCCAGTAATTTTCACTCATAGTAAGAACCAACAATGGCTTCAGACCGATGGCTAAAAATAAATAAAAAATACCACGTTGACCAAATTCTTTCCTTTCTCCTTTCTTCTTTTCCTTTGGCACTAGATTTGATTTGGCTCTGAAGAAGATACTTTTGGGCTACTGGTTCCCCATATTTTCTGTCAGTCGATCAATCGATCGAATGATGAAATTGAAGCATGATCGCGCCCAAACGCATGAAACAGCTGTATGCCTGTGACAAATATATGAATGAATATAACTCATTATTTCTGTCTATGTTTTATATATATATATATATATATATATATATATATATATATATATATGGGTACACATCTCTCGTTTCTGCTCGAGAGAAACACTTCGTTTAACCGGACGTCGTTACTTGATTGATATTAAACTAAATTTTACCGAGTTTGGAAGAATGAAGCAGAAAGTCAAAAGCTAGCCATTGGGTGATGGTTGGTTTTGAACTTGGAACATAAAAAGATGCATTGAAATACTGCAAGACATTTTGGTGCACTCTCCACCGATCCTTTTATCCCCTGCCCTGAATTTACAAGGTGCGGAGCCGAGCCTGACTACAAAATATATTGTCTCCTATTCTTTACTACACCTTCTAGGATAGTTTTGATACACTTCTATTGACTTTATTATGATGGCAAAGAAGGTGGTGAGCTGGTAGAAATGTTAGTGCGTCAGAGGAAATGCTTAGCATCAGTTCTTCATATTTCGCCAATGTCTACTTTGTTTTCCATCCTTTCGAGATCTATAAAGTAAAGTACAAGTCATGTACTAGGCTGGATGTAATCAACTATACCTCCTGCCACTAAAAACTGCTGGCCTTCTGCCAAAGTTTGAAATTATTATGATGACAACAAATTAATGGCTAGCTTCTCGGAGAAAAAGCCTTCTTGTTTGTTATGCTCTGAGTTTAATTCTTGCCAAAGTTCACTTCAGAAGCAATAAAATAATGCACAAGTCAAGTATCTTGTTTGATGTAATGTATTAACCTGGTCACCAAAAATAGCAACCTTTGTCCCTAAATTAGTTGACAATATCATAACAATGATATATGTAAGTATTTATGTGTGCATTAACTAAAGTAGGCGGCCTTGTTAGGTTTTTAAATACCAAAATTGATCACTATAAAAAGATTATTTCTATATTGCAAGAATTTCTTCAAAATGCTGTTAGCCAACTTCAATCGGTCTACAAATGTCATTAAACAGTATAACTACATTCAACTACTTACTTTTTTTTTATATATAAATTATCAGCAACAATCACGTAATCTCTGATCTTCTTGTTGAAAATATGTAATCGTATTAAAAATGTCTCCTACCTCGATGTGTAACTGTGGTCTACAACTTGGAAGATACATGCAGTCACGCGGTCAACATTGGTCGGGGTCATGTCTAAATTCATAATTCCTTCTCATAGAATCTTTTAAGTAATTTTAAACTCAAGTTTTGTGATATTGAAGGCGATTCAAGTAGTTTTTAATTCAGATATATTCAGTATATGTGGTTTATATGGTATCTCTTGAAGAAAATTGCCTCGAAATTGTTTGAAAGTTATGTGATCTTTTTCATTTTACATTTGTTTTAGAATAAATAAATTAATTAATAAAGCAGAGCCTGTTGATGAAAGGTAATTGTGTTATACTGTGGTATTGGGTTACGGTGTGTTACACGGAGTCCTGACCATGAATGAATTGTAAACACGATGTTAAGAGCATTTACTTAATGCCGGTAATATATTATCTACATTTTGCAAATAATGTAGTACACACAGTGGCGTTGGAAAAGGTAGAAGTTCAAGGTTTTAAAGCGATCTCTAAAATCAAGATCAGTCATGCCTTTGTTCTTTTTTTGTTGTTTTTTTTTGTTTTTTTGTCTTTTTTTTTGTTTGTTTTTAATTGCTCTCTGGAGTGCTTGAAGTCTCATATGTTTTACTTCGGGGCAAAAACTTTCTAGATGTTACCGAACAACAGATAGGGGATGAAGACATCTGGCACCCTGGACCAGAAATACAAGTGGAATGTCAAACCTGTCGTAATATGGAAGAAGACATGACTTAGGGCAGAGAAAAGAGCTATGTCCTATAGCAGAAGTCAGTCGCCAAGTAGATGTGAACATAATGTTAAAATTTAGTGCAAAAATATCTTCACTGAGCGAATGAGAAATATGCAGATACTCCATACACGCTCTACCTGTATATATATCTGTAAACAAGCAGTAGGTGGTTACGTAATTAACTGCCTCAACACCAATTGTGGAAATTTGTGTTTCACACAAACCGAAAGTATAGAGCTAATTAGGAAATTTCATTGGCAATCCATTAATAGAACTGTGAAAATATGCAAAGTATTCCAGAAGTTTAGCTTGTAAAAAGTGCATGTATACACATGAGGACAAAGGTTATATATATATATGTGTGTGTGTGTGTGTGTGTGTGTGTGTGTGTGTGTGTGTGTGTGTGTGTGTGTGTGTGTGTGTGTGTGTGTGTGTGTGTGTGTGTGTGTGTGTGTATAAAGCCATAGAGAATATATATATGTACACATGCTTGCATTAAAACATTACAGAAACGCACGGATACCCAAAGCCAGAAATACATTCACACACAAACATGCACACATTGACGCGAGAACCAATCCCCCCACCTCTCTCTCTATCACACACACAACACGTACTTTCAGGAAGAACTTAGTTTTTCCTGTCATAAATACTAATATCGTCATTGCTATTATATAATTATATTACTATCATAATTATTAATATTAATATTGTTAATGTTATTATCGTTATTCGTATTTTGTATTCCTTTTCTTTTGATTTGGTATGTTAGTGTGAAAGTTGTATCAAGAACACTACAGTTCGTTCTGACAAGGAAACGACCAGCCTTTCTTTGCAGAGTTACTTATTGATTAAGAACACACGAAAGATAGGGCGTCTCAAGTTAGTTCATTTCAATTTTAAACAAAACCCCATAGCCTACGGTTGCCATTACTGATTGTCTTCAATCTCTTTTGAAAGCAGGTGGCTGTTGTTATTTTATACGACGAATTTGTGTGTTCATATATATATATATATATAAGTATTAGTAATCATCATATATATATATATATATATACGTATGTATGTGTGCATATATGGATAAATATGTATCTATATAGCTATAAATTTGAATCTATATATCTATATCTATCTATCTACATACATGCATATATATTATGCATTTATATAAACATTTTTAAATGTGACTGTATATATGTCTATGCATGTATGTATATATACATATACACATATACACATATACATATGTCTATATATGTACATATATATATATACATGTAAGTATATACATATATATATACTTATATATACATACACATATATACATATACATATATATAGATACATATATATACATAGACATATATATACATAAAAATATATACATATATGCATATAAATATATACATATACATACATATATACATATATATATATATACATACACACACACACACATATATATATATATAAATATATATATATATATATATAATATATAATATATATATAATATATATATATACATACATATACATGTATATATACATATATATACACGGATATATATATATATATATATACATGCATATACAAACATACGCTTATCCACACACATAAAAGCAATCAATATATATATATATATATATATATATATATATTATATATAGAGAGAGAGAGAGAGAGAGAGAGAGAGAGAGAAAGAGAGAGATTTATGCATGTATGTCTACATATATGGATATGTGTGTATCTGTTCAAAAAGTAGATAATGATACCCGTATTGTATGTATGCTCACGTTCATACTTCAAAATAATAGTGCAAATAAAAAAGAAAATCCATTGTAGAATCGAATATTTACCATTGAGACATATTCAAAAGAAATGAAAAACGTAAATGTATTAATGTAAAGATATGTGTGTGTGTCTATGGATGTGCTTTAGTTCAATGTGAATGTGTGTGATCGTATGCGTGCGTGTGTATCTGTGTGTGTGTGTGTGTGTGTGTGTGTGTGTGCATAAACACGTGTGTATATATATATATATATATATATATATATATATATATATATACGTGTTTCTATATATGTGTGTGTATGTGGAATTTGAATATGAAAATAGAAGATAGTAGTTGGGTGTTTAAATTTACAATTTGGATAAAAGAAAAACGAATGTTTCAAGCATTGATTATAGTTTTTAGGAACAGAAGAAAAAGAATTTATTTTTGAAAAAAAAAATTGCAAGTTAAAATCGAAACATTTTGAAAAATGAATTTGTGTGTGTGTCTGTTTCCTGCACATGTATATATGTATGACATATATATGTATAAATATATACATGTATACTTGCGTGTGTGTGTATGTGTATGTACACGCACACACACTTATATATACACACACATCCATATATATGCACATAAATATATATTCGTATATATATACGCACGCATATATATTAGTCAGTAGTAGTTAATAATTGAGTGAAAAATATATATGAACTTAACTAAAATTTCTATTGATAATGCTCACCATAATAATGATAGAAATGATGCTGATGAAGATGATGATGGTGATGATGTTGATGATAGCTATTATTACTATTATTGTTGTTATTGGTGTTTTTGTCGTTATTATTATTATTATCAGAACAAGAATGTAATTATCAATAATACTGAACCCTTCTTTTGATTTCCATCTTCAATGCACTAAAGTTTATAGATTATCCAAATTTTATTTCCAAATTCTATTTGTTGATATTAATTTATTTAACAAAGAAATGAAAAAAGAAAGCCAAATGTCAACACAAAGAGTTGTCTCCCCCTTTTCAAATACTATTTTATTTTGTTATTTTATTTTATTCGAATAATGAATACATTACTTGCATGCTTTTTAATTTTTTTCTTTCTTTTTTGTTAGTATTTCATATAAATTGATGTATGATATTGTCGTCGCAAGATGTCTAAGAAACTCTCATTGTGAACATTTTAGAGTAACTTGGGTAAACAATAACATTTTTTCGTTCTTCTTTCCATTTTATTTTTTACATTTATCATTACTTTTTATATGAAACTAAAAAGAGAAATCTTTTTATTTTTACTTGTAACCTGTTCTCTATGATACGCCTTTTCTTCACTATTATTTTTGTTTTTCCCTTTTTGTCACAGATTTTTTTTTTTTTTTTTGTAAATTTATTAAAAAAATCTTCCAATATATTCTTTCTTTCTTGCTTGCTTTTTGTAAATGCTGCGAGAACAACAACAATACTTCCATCACCGCCGCCACCACTAGCAGCGACGATAAAAATTTTAAAGAAAATTATAAAGAAAACCAACGTGGACTCGTGACATTTTGACAAAGATGCCCGGTTAATTTCAGATGTAAACAAAATATGTTGTATATTTTCTTTCTGGCGCATTAACTCTTTTCCACTTACAGAAATAAAAATTTAAAAAAAAATAAAATAAAAAAAAAGAAAGAAATAAAGATTTTTTTCTTCTTTCATTCGTTTAATATATTATTGATGCGATGGAAGATGGTTTTTAGAAAATATTTTCTTTATACATCACAATAAGTAATGGCAAATAGAAAGTTTATATATTGCACGATTACTTTAACTTCTTGATATAATCTTCATTGTATCACAAATATAATTTCAGACCACTGTCTGAATCTTTCTTTGCTAAGTTATGTATATATATATATATATACGTAAATGTAGAACGTTGGAATTATATAGATACACATACATATATACATGCATATATACACATATGTATACACACACACATATGTATATATGAGTGTGTATATACATGCATATATACACATGTATACACACACACATATGTATATATACATATTCTCCTGTGTGTTTACAGATCTCCCTTTCTGCGTTCAAGTTCAGCTCACGGCGGGATTGGTTCTGTTACATATTCTTTTCTGAGGAGGGGGTGATAACGTAACTTAAAGGTTGCAAACATGACGTTCATGTTACGATTCAATCGATTATATTAACGCAAGCCCTTGAAAACTAAATATGTTATGGCGCTGGGCATAGTTTACTATTTCTATTTAAAATACATAAATATATTTATACAGTTTAAACAGTGAGCCTGTCGAACGGCTGTTCAATGGAAAGACCATGTGATTTGATGTTCTGCACACTGAACTTTGTAGCTACCTACCAAACGTTTTCTTACCTGCGTGGCAACTGTTTCATGCATATAACAAGGATGTAATAAACAACTTTAAGTCTATATTTCTACTGCACAGGTGCTTTCCAAGAAATCTACACTTGGTGTTAGTATTGAAGTCGGGGATGCACAAACTAATGTTTCTCTGCAATCGTCATGCATCTTTAGAAAGTGTCTGGAATAGAACTGGCTCCATTATCGCACTGACAAACTTCATTTACTCTGAATTTTACGACAGAATCATTCTTCACTGGTGTTTGCCTTGCCTTATGATTATTTGATTTCGGTCTTGTATTCTGAAGTTCGATCGCTACAATGTACAGCAGCACCTCTTCGGTAGTCACACAAAGTGTTTGTTTATTAATCTGATTAGCATCTCGTACTTGATTCGTCACAGAATCTCCTCCTTTACTCTTCTGTATGTTTTGAGTCTTCGTCACGCTAATTGAAATTGTAGAAGACATATCTTTGGTACGGTGCAAAAAGATCGGAACGAGAAAAACGAAACTGAGAAGCGAGCTTTTTCAAGCAAACTTTTTAATCACGCGTCACACAACACTGATCGTTGAAATTAAATACTTGCTCTCTATAGTTAAATCGTATTTCGGACATATTTTTTCTTCAGAAAAGTTAATTCCAAAGTTTCTAATCAGGGTCACCATCTACCTGTGCGCTCGGCCTGCTGAACATAACACCCCAATCTTCGTCAATCTCATCCTAAGATCTTACTAAGAAAGAAATACACAACGAAGAATGTAATATTATGAGTATATAAAACGATACGAGCTAAAATTTCTTTGTCCGTGAGGGCTGATGTGATGCTCAAAAAAACTTTCAAAATTGCTTTAGAATCACAACAATGTTTGAAGGCGGCGAGCTGGGAAAATCGTTAGCACGCCGGGCGAAATGCTTAGCGGTATTTCGTCTGCCGCTACGTTCTGAGTTCAAATTCCGTCGAGGTCGACTTTGCCTTTCATCCTTTCGGGGTCGATTAAATAAATACCAGTTGCGCACTGGGGTCGATGTAATCGACTTAATCTGTTTGTCTGTCCTTGTTTGTCCCCTCTGTGTGTACCCCTTGTGGGCAGTAAAGAAGTAAGAATCATAACAATGTTGGATAATTTGTCTTTAGCCCCACAGTGACAATGTGCCGAAAACTTTGGAGATAAAAAATAAACATGCATTTTCAATTAATCTCATTTCTCAGGCACTCATTTATTTTAAAGAACATTTCTAAGTAGTAAGTTAGTTACTAGATTGCCAGCAAACAGTAGTAAAACTGTTTCCGCTGATAAAGTTAAGAAACCGAAATATACATTATTACCCGCTTTACTTGCAGCTGTGAGACAATAATGTTTGATGATTCATTATATTTCTCCACATTTAACTCTACTCAGGGTACTTTTGATTTGGGATATATTAGAAATAATCAAACACATCCTTTTAACAAGAATATATATATGTCCAGCTTTTCAAACATTTCAACATTTTTTCATTATTTTCGAAATTAATATTCCCTTTTCATTTTTTATCTCTTCCATTGTTTTTCTTTCATTATATCTTATTTTATACCCTCCACTTTCTCTCCCTCCTCTTTCTCTCTCTTCTTTTCTATTTTTTCTTCTCCATAGTCTTTCACTTCATCTTTCCCAGAACTGCTCATTATATTTCTACAGTTCATAATTTTTTTACCAATTCAGATACGAAATCAAGAGGAAGCCTACTAGCATCCTTAATGTCTATTACTAAAACAAATAAACAAAACCTTATTGAAACACTTTTGGTATAGTCTCTATCAAACCAATAACGAATGATCTTTGACACAAAATCTTGAACTCAAATTTGACAGGTGATGTGGGTAGTGTTATAGTACATGATATCAATTACCCAGTATTTGATTACTGTATAGTTTAACAGCTTTGAAAGAATGCGAGGCAAAATCGACCGCCGACATATTTGAGACCTCATAAACTCTCTTCATCACATCACAAATCAGTAAGGACTTAATGCATGAACCTCATTTTTTAAATCAAATTCCAAGTTTAAGAGCATTAACAGAATTTGAAGCTATGCCTTCACCTCTACTGCCGCCGTTTTCATTCCGTAAAAGTTCTAAGACATTTTGTCAAGAATAAGCACACATGATAAGTTAAAATAAGGTTTAAAGTTTGTATTACGATTAGAATTATGACAAATAGAAATATCAATGAGTGCCCAGAGATAAATTATTTAGCAAACATCGTTGTTTATATTTTACGACTTAGTGGTGGTTCTTCCCTTCACTTGAATCAAGAAGCGGAGCAAGAACGGAGAGTGTGAGTAGTCACTCACGGGTGCAGGTGTGAAAGGGCGCCAGTCTTTCTGTGGCCTGCTATAACTATTAATTAAGTTAGGGCAGCCAAAGCGCCAGTTTCTGATAGATCCCTTGGTGCATCTTTACAGACCCATCCATTACAGATATATTTCCTTCACGCTATTTCTACCAGGTTTCTCTTCGTTTCCAGGTTATCAGTTTGTTTTTGAATAACTACGTTTTCATGGAAAATGAAATGAGAACTCCAATTTATTGGAAGCATTTAAATTATCAAATCAATCTCTTTTATTTCCTTCGTAATTTTTTTCCTTTCATTCATCTTAAACATAATTTTCTTGTTGCTTGACTTTATTTCGTTCACTATTTTCCTCATTTTTTTGTCTCTTTCTTCGTTTCCCTTATTTTGAGTATATTTCATTTTTTTTTTATTTCTATCTTATTTTTTAATTTTACTTTAAGCTTTCTTTGTTTTATAATTCTTTCCTACGTTCACACCAAATATTCACTTCACATGAAAATTACCTGTTTCTATGACGATGATAAAGTGTGCTCACAAATTCATTCAACCACACATTGCTACAACGCTACAAGAGTATTGCCACACTGCTTTTTACTGGCATGCATCTATTTGCTCCAAATACCAAAATGTTATAAAGACATCCATCAATTCATTGGCAAGCTAAAGGTATAATGAGCAGCATAACAATATATATGTGTGTGTATGCGTATGCGTGTGTGTGTTTATAAGCATAAAAAAGAACAATATCAAAACGAATGTAAAATTTTAAAAAAGAAAAAGAAGGCAAGAACGAAAAACATCAATAAATAATATTTAAAATAAAACAAGGTTCAACAGTTTTGGTGGGATTTTTATTTTTTTAAATGATTCATTTTCACCTCGGAAAGATTTTTCAACATAACACCATAATAACACTTACATATATAAGCGTGCGCACACTTATAAGATACCCACTCACAAAAAGAACATACAAAGACAAACACACAAGCTTAGCCCAAAACTTATACACATATTATGCATACTTGAAAACACAAAAATCAAGGAGGCAGAAAAACCTATTCCGCATTTTAATCAATAACACACACATACATACCTATACATATAAGCATACACATGCATACACATGACGTATATTCATATATATGTATATATATATATACTAGGTTGAGGAAAAGTTCGTCCGCCGCGTTAAAATAACAATTTTTTTATGCAAGAATTTATTCAAAAACTACAAGAACTATTCTTCAGAATAAAACCGTCATTTTCCACGACTTTCTGCCAACGATCTGCAAGCTTTCGGATTTGGTCAAAGTATTAATCCTTCGGCTTTGAATTGAAAAGTTTCTGACAGGTTTCTTCAACTTCATCGAATGACTCAAGTCGGTAACCTTTCATGGAGTGCTTCATTAATCGGAAGAGACCGTAGTCAGATGGAGCAACGTATGCACTATAGTCTGGATGCGGCAGAACTTCCACACCGTCCAATCCTTTGATCTTCTTGCTGTTCTTTCTGACGGTATGTGACTTTGCATTGTCTTCTTGAAAGAAAGTACGTTTTCGCCGAACATGTCTTGAGCACTTTTCAACCAGCGCATCGTACACTCGATCAAATTGCTCCCAGTAAAGTTCAACGTTCATGGCGTGACCATTCGCCACACATTCGGCGCACGAACGTCTTCCTCAAGATAATGTATATATATATATGTGTAATTATAATTTTTCCCTTTTTGAGGATTTTCCCGCTGACTGCTTAATAAATTCCTATAAAGATTTTATCCTATTTTAAAATTATACACACACACACACACACACACACACACAACACACACACCACACACACACACACAACACACACACACACACAACACACACACACACCACACACATATATATATATATATATATATATATATATATACATATATATATATATACATGTATACATTTGACGCTACAAACGAAGAGAAAAGTACTCAATAATAGAGTAGAGTGTATAATTTTATATATTTATTGACGGTGAGGCTCCCCTTAACCATTACTCGAAATTTCAAACATCCGCTTCTCACCACAAAATATTCTGCAATATGCAGAATTTAAATATGCACTTCTGGTGTAAGATTACATTAACAGTGGCTGTGGGGTAAGAAGCTGGCTTTCCAACCACATGATTCCGGGTTCAGTCCCACCGCGTGGTACCTTGGGCAAATGTCTTCTACTATAGTCTCAGGCCGACCAAAGCCTTGTGAGTGGATTTGGTAGACGGAAACTGAAAGAAGTCCGTCGTATGTGCATGCGTGTGTGTGCGTGTTTGAGTGTTTGTGTTTGTTCCCCCATCATCGCTTGACGACCGATGCTGGTGTGTTTACGTCCCCGTAACTTAGCGTTTCGGCAAAACAGACTGATAGAATAAGGATTAGGCTCGCCCGTATTCTTTAGTGGAAGCAAATAAAGCGATAAATAATAGCGGGTAAACATTGAGTTAACGTTGATATCAGGTTTTAGCATAAGGTCAGCAACGTCAGACGTGGGTGTAAAGCGATAACATCAACATCAGTGTTCAACTGATACTTATTCTATCGACCACGAAAAGCTGAAAAACAAAGTCGACTTCAGTGGAATTTGAACGCAGGCGTGAAGACGAACAAAATGCTGCTAAACTTTTTGCCCAATGTGTTAACGATTCTGCCAGCTCGTCGCTTTATATTGAGTTAATAACATATTAAAGGTCGAAGAATTACCCGCGCATCTCCTCTAAATGTGACCGGCGTTCGACATTGGTCGAAAGCACTCCTTCGAATGTCACTATTATATTCTGGCCAACGAGAATTTTACACTGTGGGATGACCATAGCTGGAAACAGCAGTCCAGGCGGCTGAGGACGAATGTCCTCCAGATGACCATCATGGTTTCCTTCTCTCTGGTTCTGAAGGTTTCTCAGGATACAAAAACCCATCTGTCTGCACTTTGTCACCATCTTGGTAATGGGCACATTGAAAGAGGTATCATCACTCATGTCGATATCCAGATCCCGCACTGATTTAGGATCTGGGATTGTAATCCCTCGTGTGCCAGTGTATCCTGTGAGTTTTACGTTCAGTTTTGGGTGCTGGTAGCGTAGAGCTTCGAACTTTCCAGTATTAAACTGCATATTATTGCCCTCAGCCCCTCTGTAAATTGAGTCCAACTACTGCTGCAGGCGTGCAACATCGCTATGATTTTGTATTTTCTGCGAGACCTTCGTATCGTTTGCGTAGCTAGCATGGGTAACTATCCGGACATCTGATGGCATATCTGAGAGGGCCGCTCTGAAAAGCAGTGGTCCCAAGACAGTGCCCTGTAGAACAACACTCATTATTTGTATTTTCTTTGAGGTGGCTCCATTGGCCCCCACTGCCCGACTTCTATCTTTCAGAAAGTCATGTAACTACTCTCCAAGTTTTCCAGCTATGCCAAGATCACGTAGTTTGTGGCATTACATACCATGATCAACTTTATCAAAAGCTTTCGCAAAGTCAAGGTATATTACGTCCACATTTGAGTTGTCGAGTAACTGCCTCAACACCCAATCATAGTGCTGTAGGAGCTGGGTCAGGCAGTTCATACCTGGTCGAAAATCATGATGGGTATCACTCAGCAAGTCGTTTTCTTTAAGGAATGCGATTAGTTTCTCTCTGACTATTCGTTCTATGACTTTCCTGATGTGTGAAGTCAGAGAGATAGGCCTATAATTTTTCGCATCCGCTCTGCTTCTACTTTTATGGATTGAGGATATTAGTCCCACCTTCAGTTTGATTGGCGGCTTGACATTTGTAAGAAAGCTCTGGAAGAGAATCTGTAGTAGTTTCACCACGTTTACACGATTTGAGGAGGACTGCTGGGAAGCCGCTAGAGCAAGCAGTTGAGCTTCCGCCCACCTCATCTATTATATCTTCTTCCCCAATATCTACATAATCCATCGTAACTGCCTCGCTAGTTATAGGTGAGGAGGCAAAGAAATCCACAGGTTCTTTCACTTTTCTGTGTCCCAACGGGGTGGCATAGATACTTTTGAACTGGTCATTCAGAACTTTACTGCAGAATATTCTGCAGTGGTTGGGTTATCTGTAAGTGTGATCCTATTTTGCAGCGTACTCAGGCTGTTTCTTCGACATGATGAAAGAAGGCCTTTGGGTTTGATTTGATATTTTCTATAACCCAGACTTCTTTGTCTGATCGCTCCTTCTCATAGGATTGTTGCAGGCTGTTTTCAATATCCATCGGTGTTGTTTTTAGGCGGGACCTTTCACTACTTTTGCGATGTTGGTAGAAGCAATTTGCATCTTTCGTCCGTCCTCTCATTAGGATCTTCCTCTCCCTTGGCACCATGTTCCTTTTGTGTCTGTCGTGTGCTCTGGAACATATTTCTGGCATATGGTTTTCGTAACAAACATGAAATATTCTAGTTCCATACCAATGTCTGGTGTGGAGAGACATTTCGGCTGGTCCTGTCTGAGGATCTCTTTTTGGATTGATTTGCAGACTGCTTTGTGAAAGTTCACATTGGAGAGAGCTTGGGTGCTGTATGTCTCTGGATACTTTTAGTCCATGCATAGACGGCACTATTACCTTGTGATCGGAAACTAATATCGGTGTCACTTTCACATTATGAACGATGTCAATATTGTTTGTGAAGCAGAGATCCAATACGTTATTCGCCCTGGTTGGTCGGAGCACAATTTTCTCCATGAATAGGGCATTGGTGAGGGTGAGCAGGGACTTCACCTGTACTTGTTTGAAATGAGTCATTCCTGAGAGCATGATGCCCTCGGTCCATTTGACACTGAAGAAGCTGAAGTTACCCATAAGAAACACATTCACGTAATGTTACAGTTCCATGAGTGTTTCTTTTATTCTTGTGAGGCAGCCTTCAAATTTGTCCATGTGGTTTGGAGCGTCATGCAAAGTCATGGAACGGATAGTCAGAGGGAAACTAATCGCATTCCTTGAAGAAAATAACTTGCTGAGGGATACCCATCATAGTTTTCGACCAGGTAGGAGCTGCATTACTCAGCTCTTACAACATTATGACTGGGTGTTGAGGCATTTACTCAACAAATCAAATGTGGACGTAATATACCTCGATTTTGCAAAAGCTTTTGACAAGGTGGATCATGGTATGATATGCTACAAACTGCGTAACCTTGGCATAGCTGGAAAACTTGGAGAGTGGTTACATGACTTCCTGAAAGATAGGAATCAGGCCATAGCGGCTAATGGAGTCGCCTCTATGAACACACAAATAGTGAGCGGTGTTCCACAGGGCACTGTCTTGGGACCACTGCTTTTTATAGTGGCCCTCTCAGATATGCCCTCAAATGCCCGGATAGCCACCCTTGCAAGCTATGCAAATGATTCGAAGGTCTCACATAAAATACAGAACCCCAGCGATGTTGCACACCTGCAGCAGTAGTTGGACTCAATTTACAGATGGGCTGAGGATAATAATATGCAGTTTAATGCTGAAAAATTCCAAGCCCTGCGCTACCAGCATCCAAAACTGAATATGAAACTTAAAGGGTATACCGGTCCACAGGGAATTTCAATCCCAGAGCCTAAGTCAGTAAAGGACCTGGGTATCGACATGAATGATGATACCTCTTTCCAACTGCACATTACCAGGATGACGACAAAGTGCAGACGACTGGCTGGATGGATCCTAAGAACATTCAGAACCAGAGACAAGGAAACCATGATGGCCCTCTGGCGGACATTCGTCCTCAGCCGCCTGGATTACCGCTCACAGCTATGATCACCCACCAGTGTGAAATTAACTGCGGACCTTGAAGTAATCATGAGAAGATTCACAAAGAAGATCGTCTCTTTGCAACAGCTCAGGTACTGGGAAAGGTTGAAACAGTTAAGACTCTACTCCCTGGAGAGAAGACGGGAGAGGTATGCAGTAATATATATCTGGAAGATCCTGGAAGGAATTGTGCCAAATTTTGGCATTGAAAGCTACAGTAATGCCAGAACGGGACCTCACTGTATAGTGCTAAAGGTCCCAGCAATGCCAGAACGCTTCAGGACCAGTTACTGCAACAGCCTGGGTTTCAAGGGCCCACAGCTTTTTAATATTCTCTCAAAGAGTTTGAGGAACTTGCACAAAGTAGATGTAGGTTTTTTTAATTAAAGCTGGACCTTTTCCTGTCGAGAGTCCCAGATGAACCTACCTCACAGCAAGAGGTGCAAATGAGGGTAGCTATATCAAACTCCATGCTTCACCAGGTGCCACATATTAGACGAGGCTCTTAGTAATAACAGTGTAGCAAAACGGCGGCGCATCAGCATGGCCACAGCTCTGAGCTGAAACTAGAGAGAAAAAATTATTATTATTATTATTATTGAGATTATTATTTTTATTATTATTATTATTATTATTATTATTATTATTATTATTATTATTATTATTATTATTATTATTCAGTAGTTTTATTTTTATAGCGTGCTTTCACTTCACTACCGAGCGCAGCTCTGTGTGCCTTGGGTATGTTCTGTGATTTGTTGTGATGCTCTGATGGTTATTGTATGGAAAGTGTTCTGCGTAGGATGTGTGCAGTGCCTAGTAGTGCAATTTTCTGTATGTTATATGTGTTTGTAAGTCGTGGTGTTTTTGTTATGTATTTGTCTGAATATTTTTTTATCATGCCTAATGCACCTACTATGATAGGAATTGTTTCTGTTTTCAGATTCCACATTCTAGTTACCTCTATTTCCAGGTCTTTGTATTTTGAGAGTTTCTCCATTTCTTTTAGAGACACGTTGTCATCAGCCGGTATTGATACATCAATTAGAAAGCATTTTTTTTCTTCATGGTCTCTGACAACTATATCTGGTCTGTTGGCCTTAATTTCTCTGTCTGTGTGTATCGGCATATCCCAGAGTATGGTTGCTTTCTCGTTTTCTGTGACCTTTTCTGGTGTGTGCCTATACCATCTTTTTTCTGTTGTTATTCCATAATGTTGGCATAGCTTCCAATGTATGTAGGTTCCAACTCTGTCATGTCTGTGAATATATTCCTTCTTAGCCAGGACTGGGCAGCTAGAGATAATATGATTTATTGTTTCTTGTCCATCTCCACATATTCTGCAGTTACTTGTAATATTTCTTTTCATTACATGTTTTTGGTAATTTCTGGTGGGGAGGCTTTGGTCTTGTGCTGCAATTAAAAATCCCTCTGTTTCTGCTTTGAGTCCTGAGCTTCTCAACCATTGCTGGGATTTTTCTTTGTCTATTTCTTTTGCGTTTAGTTTAGTCCAGTATTTACCATGAAGGCGCTTATCTCGCCATCGTTTTATCATGGTTCGTTGCTGTTCTATTTTTAGTTTGGATTTCATTTGTTTTATAGCTTTTGTTGTTTCTCCATCTTCTTCTTCTTCTTCATGTTTATTAGGTGGTATGATTTCTTGTTTGTATTTGTCAGCTTCCTTAAATACTGAGAACAGTTTTTTGTTTTGCTCGTGTTTTGCCGCTATCTGGATCAGTTTTCCTTCCTTCTGAAGTAGATATTTTTGCAGTCCTATGGTGGTTATTTTATAGTAGTTTTCCAGCTGTATAAGGCCTCTACCACCTTCTATACGTTGTATATATAGTCTTTCTATGTCAGATTTTGGGTGATGCATCCTAGATCCTGTCATTATTTTTCTTGTTTTCCTATCTATTTTGGTCAGTTCATTTCGTGTCCGGTTAAGGATATTGTAGCTGTAACTTATAACTGGGACAGCTAAAGTGTTGATACCTATTATCTTGTTTTTAGCATTGAGCTCTGTGTTTAGTATTGATCTAACTCGTCTATAATATTCTTTTTTTATTTTCTCTTTCATTTGTGTGTGTTGTGTCTTATCTAGTTCATGGATTCCTAAGTATTTGTAAGTTTGGCTTTGGTCTAATTCTTTTATTTCATTGGTTTTATCTAGTGTGATGTTGTTACTCTTAACTAGTTTTCCTCTTTTCATGGTTACTTTGGCGCATTTTTCTAATCCAAATTTCATATCTATTTCTTTGGTAAATCCATGAACTGTCTTTAATAGTGTTTCCAGCTGTTTGTCATTTGCAGCGTATAGTTTTAGGTCATCCATATATAAAAGGTGGCTGATCGTTTTGCCGTAACATTTATATCCGCATCCAGTTCTATTTAGCATATCAGATAGAGGTGACAGTGCCAAGCAGAAAAGGAGTGGAGAGAGCGTGTCTCCCTGGAATATTCCTCTTCTAATGGGGATGTCTTTGGTTTTCATGAGTCCCTCTTTTGTTTGGAGGTGTAGGACTGTTTGCCATTTATTCATAGAGTGCTCTATGAATTTTATGATTGTTGGTGCTACTTTGTTAATGGCTAGTGTTTCGAGGATCCATGTGTGGGGGATGCTATCAAACGCCTTTTTGTAGTCAATCCAGGCCATACTGAGGCCTTTCTTCTTTCTGTGGCTGTCTTCAGTTATGGCTTTATTAATCATTAGTTGATCTTTACAGCCATATGAGCCTTTGCGGCATCCTTTCTGCTCTTCTGGGAACAGTTTGTTTTCGTCCAGGTGCTTGTTCAGCCTTTGTGATATCACTGCAGTAAATGCCTTGAACATAGTAGGGAGGCAGGTTCTTGGTCTGTAGTTTTCTGGTTTTTCTGTTTCATTTGATTTGGGATATTATTATTATCATTATTATTATTCAATCGAAGGAAAAAAACAATTTCCTTCAAAGTGATGGAAAACATGTAATTTTCACTGGTTCTTCAGTTAAATAACACAATATAGTAGAGAAAAAATCGGAAAGCAATTACACGAACTTTAGTTAATGATATTTCGAGGCGTGTTTCATATTTATCTTTTAATGAGGAAATCTTTATTATAATGCAGAATATTATAACGTAGACCTTAAAAAAGCAGGTTATATGCTCAGGATTGTATATTGTAATAGAAATGAAGACAATAAAAAATATTATTATAATATGGTAAATCGGTAGACAACGGGGTGTGTGGATCTAATAGTAGTGATGTGAGTAATAAAATTAAAATTCATAAATCTCATAAAAATATAAATAGTAATAAAGTAGATGAGATAATTTATAAATTAACCACTACAGAATCTGAAGATAATCAAAGTAAGAGCAGAATGAAATATAGTGTAAATGTATGTTCTAAATCAAAACCAATAATGTAGATACACCAAGTTTGTATTATCGTAATAATATTGATGCTATTAATGATAAAAAATAATTGTAATTATAGTAGTGGTAGGAATAAGAAAAGTATGGTAATTATAATATTCTATATGAAAATAGGCTTAAGTTTAAGACTAAAAAGTATACCCCATATACAGGTTTTGATTCACTTAAAACCATTAATTCTGTAACTGAAAATAACGTTTGGTTTATTATCCCTTATGCAAGACAAATAAAGACTAATTTCGTTAAGCTTTTTTACAGATGTATATCTAAACGTTTCAATAAAGAAAATAAATATAATATAATAATATATGATAAAGAGATCCGAATTGACTTTTGAGTATCGAAAAATTTGTTTAGAATTATATCTTCAATTAATAACAAAAAATTAGACATTTTTCATAATAATAGAAATAATAATTCTATTACTGATAATTATGTCGCTACAACTTTTGTTTGTAGATTTAAGGATAAAAGTTTCCTCAATAATTTTTGTATGTGCCTTAATTATGCATCTTATTGAATAGTTATGCATTTATGAATATTTCTTGTAGCTCCTATAATAATATTTAGTATATATCAAGGCGGTGAGCTGGCAGAATCGTTAGCACACCGGCTGAAATGTTTAGCGGCATTTCGTCTGCCGCTACGTTTTGAGTTCAAATTCCCTCGAGGTCGACTTTGCCTTTCATCCTTTCGAGGTCGATTAACTAAATACCAGTAACGCACTGGGGTCAATGTAACCGACTTAATCCCTTCGTTTGTCCTTGTTTGTCCTGTCTATGTTTAGCCCCTTGCGGACAAGAAAGAAAAAAATATTCAGTATATATCATACGATTATGTTCTTTCGAACTTATATGCACATAAAAACTATAGAAATATAAAACTATTAGCTTACTCTAATTTATTTTCTTCTGTAAAACTAAGTAACATTCAGACAATTTATTTATATATCATTAACTTTTTTATGTAAGAAATAGTATAGTTTATAATAATCGTAATTTATGCATTTGTTTAGCATCGGCGTATTTAGTAGAAACCTTAGAATAATGAATCCTTGATTAAAAGTTTACTTTAATGTATTTCGTGTGTGAATAAAATATATCCTTATTTATCTTTTCATAATAGTATATATAAATTTAAATAAATATGTATTTCCTATTCCACCATAAATTCTTAACATATTATATAGATTTTATATAATAAAAATGGGCAGTGATTATTTTAGATTAAAATATCTTTAAATTAATATTATTAAAAATGTATAAGAACATTTTCCGGCCGTCGTAATTGTTTTGTTTATTTAATTTATTTTATCTATTTGAATTTTGGTTTTGTTTTTATTATATTTATTATATTTTTAAATTAGTAACGCTCTCGCTTGTAAACATAGGTGTATTTAAAATCAGTCTATTTTATGATCTAGCAGTCCTTGCATGTAATTTTTGTCTCTTTTTCTTTTGGAAAAATTTTATCCTGACTAGCTTCATATGCATAAATACGAATATTTAATAAATTCACTAGTGGATATGAATCAAAGCAAATTCTAGTTTACATATATGCTTCAATTATTTGTTATATTATACCTTTTTATAATATGATTATATTATAATATATTGCTAATACATTTATATGTCAATTGTATTTCTCTATTTCCTTTAATTAATATATATATATATATATGTATGTATGTATGTATGTATGTATGTATGTATGTATGTATGTATGTATGTATGCATGCATATATATATATGTATGTATGTATGCATGTATGTATGTATGTATGCATGTATGTATATACAGACAGAGAGAGAAAAAAGAGAGAGAGGGGAGAGAGAAAACATGTTTGCCCTAATATACACATAAAATATAAATATAATAATATATGTTGTATGTGAAACACTCTGGAAGTAAGGGGGTTTTGCTAATGCGCAGAAACAATTGTAATATGGATCAATGCTTGTTCATTCCATCTTCTTGTATTATAAATCATCTTTCGAAGAATTCGGCGTCCAACTAATAGATTCCCACATATCAACCCATCGATTTTCTCATCCACTGTTCTTGAAGGGGGTCGCGGGTGTAGAGTCTTCAGGCATGTCCTCCTTAGGGTTTCCTATCAGAAGCAACCGTCACTACACTTTCCCACCGTATGAATATATGTGTGTGCATGTGTGCTTGTGCGTGTGTGTTGTGCGTGCGTGCGTGCGTGTGTGTGTGTGTGTGTGTGTGTGTGTGTGTGTGCCCGTGTGTGTGTCTGCCCGTGTGTGCGCGTGAGTATGCATGTGTATATGTGTAATTATTTTGCATGTATTTATGCGCGCGTGTGTTTGCGTATGTGCGCGCATGTATATATTACTGGTCATTGTGCCTTTCTTTATTCATTCATGATATATTTGTAGTCTGAAGTGAAGTAATCTGTATAAGTGCGCACTCACTGTGTGAGTAGGTATATACGCTCTCTGCTGTCTATGCCTTTGTTCTGTTTTCTATGAAGAGGTTTGTTTTGTGGTTGGGTCCTTAAGTAGGGAACTTTCATTCACATCACTCTTTCACTCTCACTTGCTTTCCTGTCAACAACACCTGCCCTCCACTTTCTCCTTGACATCCACTTCCTTCCCTCTCCCTTCAGTTTGTAATCGTCCACTTCAGCTGTTGTTGTTGTTGTTGGTGGTGGTGGTGGTGGCGATGATGGTGATGGTGGTAAAAGTGGTGCTCTGTTGATCGTGTTCATTTTTCTGGTACCGACACTATAACCAATACCACCACCACCACTATTACTACTACCTTCACCACCATTACTACTACTACAACAACAATCACCACCATCGCCACAACCACCACCACCACCACCACTACTACTACTAATACTACTACTAATACTACTACTACTACAACTACTACTACTACTGCTGCTGCTGCTACTACTACTACTACTACTACTGCTACTACAACTTAAGCCACCGCTTACACCACCATTATTACCACTTTAATTATTTTGACAAATTTCATTGAAGAAGAACTAAAGGCAAAATTGAATGCAATTTTTTAAATTAAAGAAATATAATCTCTCTCCTTCCCCCTCTCTGTCATTCTCCGTTTTTCTCAAATCTTTAGGCTAAGATCAAAGTGTAGCGTACGTGTATTTGTGTGTGTGTGGTGTGTGTGTGTGTGTGTGTGTGTGTGTGTGTGTGTGTATTCCCTCCTTTTTACTCTCTTTAAGGAGAAAATCGCTTAAAGAATATTGTTTTCTCCTTAAGAATGTCACTCTGGAGAAGTTACAAGTATTGTTGTCCCATTAAGACATAACTTTAAGACATCTTCACTGCAATTGAAATGAAATAACTTTTCGTAGAAAAACATATAAAATGTTGCTCTGTCCCAACGTGTGGAACCTTAGGCAACTTTTCTTTTACGAAGGGTTGCTGAAAAATTCCTGGCTTTAAGGGTGTCGTGATAGACCTGGTTGAAGGCCCAGCCTTCCTGCAATACGTGTGTAAATCTGAGAGGGGAACATATTGAATAAAATTATAATTAACTGATCCTCCTGTATTTTCTTTTACTCAAAGCCAGGAGTATTCCAATACCCACCAGTGCTATAGCTTCGGGCTGACAAAGCTGTGTCAGTGGATTTTGAGGGAGAAAACCGAAAGGCGCCCACCGTATATACACACATGTGTGTGTGTATGTGTGTAACTTTGTGTCTGTGTTTGTCCCTCCACTACAGCCGGTGTTTGTGTGTTTACGCTCTCGTAAAAGAAGTCGGGGCGTTCGAGTACATTTCTTCATGATGGTACCCCAGCATGGCTGCAGTCAAAATGACTGAAACAAGTAAAAGATAAAAGATGCATATATATATATATATGAGTGTGTGTGTGTGTGTGTGCGTGTGTGTGTGTGTGTGTGTGTATGTGTGTGTAGGTGCAGGTTGTGTGGTAAGAAGTTTGATTCCCAGCCATATGGTTCCGGGTTCACTTCTACTGCGTCACACTTTGGGTAAGTGTCTTCTACAGGCAACCAAAGCCTTGTGAGTGGATGTCGACTAAAAGAAACGAATTTCT
Organism: Octopus sinensis; assembly: GCF_006345805.1. NCBI lineage: Eukaryota > Metazoa > Mollusca > Cephalopoda > Octopoda > Octopodidae > Octopus > Octopus sinensis. Next base: position 104,182,143 of record NC_042998.1, on the reverse strand, counting down.
GAAGACATTAGCTAAATATCATTACTACTTATGTGTTTCAAAACAAACAACGGACACATGGAGTCTTCATCAGCATGTTTTTTGAGAATATTTATGTAAAAGAATCGAGTTTCTTCTTTAAGTTTGCTTAATCATGGCGCCGTAAATTGTTTACAAGTAGTATTATTCAAAAGCTTTTCATTAAAAACGGGACAGTTAGGGATTGATGTAGTGAATAGCATCGGCTTTTATTATGCATATCATGGAGGCATACTTTTGAGCGTCGATCTTTACTATGCATATGAAGTAGACATATTTAAGTGTTGGCTTCATACACAAACCATGTATAGAGCCAGAAAACATATTCTCAGTGCTATTTACAGCAAACATTATATTCTCAGAAAACATATTCTCAGTGCTATTTACAGCAAACATTATATTCTCAGAACTCTAATTCTAGAGCTGAAATGTTTAGCAACTGCAAGCATACAAAAACATTTCTGCTGTCTAAAACCCCCTTCGGATTCAGCATGATGTCTCACAGGCTTTGGCCTTCTTCCCGTTGAATCATTCTATACTTGCTAGATTAACTATAATTACAACAGACAAAGGGAAGCCAACTTTTGGTTTTATTTCATTTATTTTGGGGTTTTTTTCTGCTTTTATTAAAGTTTATATGCCAACAGAATGTGGCGGTCTTATAAAGGGCGTTATTATTGCTATTTAAGGAAAACATCTTTTCCAGCTGGCTATCCACACACAGTCTGACTTCTTATAGTGTTTGCAATGGAGGTCATTGCTCCTATCTCCAGCTTTGCGTGATACTCACAAATGATGGTTTACGTGAGTATCCCGTAAAGCTGGAAATGGGAGCGATGACCTTCCTTGCAAACACTATACGGACACAGACTGTGTCGATAGCCATCTGGAAAATATATTTGCCTGGGCTTAAACAACAGTAACATCGTAATATATGAGCACCGCCACGTTCTGTTGGCAAATAAACTTTACTATTCTGTACTGTTAGTGTATATCTCTCGCTGAGAGATTTAAAACAAGTTGTTTTTCTACTTTTTGTTCTCTCTTTATGTCTTTTTTTATTCCAACTTTTGCATTCACCTTCCTCTCGCATTCTATAGTTTCTTCTCATAGACAGAGCCACGTTGTGTATTCGAGGATTGAGGATTGCTCGGAGATTCAAGACATGAAATATAAATTTGCCGAATTATTGGGCTTCTACAGCATAAAACGACTAGTAGCTCGCATTAAATTATCGTGTATATTAAATGATACATACATACATACATACATACATACATACATACATACATACATGCATACATACATACATACATGCATGCATACATACGTACATACATGCATTATATATATAGATATATATTGGAAAGTAATTGGCGGAGCTTGTATTAAAGCAAGCTGTGTGAATTGGCCTGCAAACTTCCAGACAACAATTATTAAATGATACCTGTCACTGGGTGGAGTACCTGATTTTGTTGAACCCTGACAAGAACGGAAATGTATACACCGTATATATATATATATATATATATATATATATATATATATTATATATATATATATATATATATATATATCGCCACAAATAGCAGTTTTGTAATGGACAGGGTACACACTATAGAGAAAAAAAACGGACAGCATAATATAAGTACTGAAAAGGATGGGAATCAATAGGCTGATACACACACACACACACACACCCACACACACACACATATATATATATATATATATATATAAGTAAGAGAGATAGGGAGAGGGAGAAAGAGAGAAAAAGAGAAAGAAAAAGCGATTGATAAATAGGAAGATAAAATCTTAGATAGATAGATAGATTGATAGATAGATAGATAGATAGATAGATAGATAGATAGATAGATAGATAGATAGATAGATAGATAGATAGATAGATAGATAGATAAGGAGAGCGAGAGACAGAGAATAAGAGGAAGAGAGAGAGAAAGAGCGTGAGTACGGGTGTTTTTATATGCAAGTGTTGTCCCTCGGTGAAAAAAAATATATGAGAAAGGGCAAGAGTGCAGAATGATGAGAAAGAGAAATAGGAAAAAGAAAAGAGAAGAGTGGTTGGGGTGAGGCTGACTGATAGTGATGGAAATACATAGTGAGTGCGTGTGTTCATGTGTGTGTGTGTGTGTGTGTGTGTGTGTATGTATGTGACACAGTGAGTGGAGAGTATGGGAGAAAGTGAAGAGAATCGGCGAATGAGTACGTTTGTGCATATTTGCATATATGAATGTATTAATCTGAGTGTATGATTACGGAGTGCTGGTTATGATGATTGGGATTGTGGTGGTAGTGACGACGGTGATAGCAGTGAATACGATTATGGTAGTGATGGTGATGATGGCAGGGTGATGGTAGGAGTGACAACGATAATGGTGGTGATCTTAATAATGATGTTGATGGTGGTAGAGTTGGCGAATGCATTAATGATTGTGATGGTTGTGATGATGCTAGTGATGTCGACAGTGGTGAGAGTGATGGCGGTGGAGGCTGTGATGGCGGTGGTGGTGGTGGTGGTGGTGGTGGTGCTGCTGCTGCTGCTGCTGCTGATGCTGATGCAGTGACGGTGGTTTTGGTGGAGGTGAAACCCAATTGGTCAAAGAAAACAATGATACCAAGAAAGCTTTTCAATGAAACCGCAGATGTCATTTTGAACGACAATGATTCGTGATGTCCTCAAGGCTTGCTACACCCGACGACAGTCGCCCTAAAATTATAGACAGAAAGAAAGATGGAGAGATGGAGAGGGAGAAGGAGGTGGAGGGAGGAAAAGGCGGTGAAAGAAAAGGTATTTGTGTTAGAGCGACCAAGAGATACAGAGGTAAAGGAAGACAATCAAACAGAGAGAGGGGGGAAGAAAGACAAAGAAGAAAAGCAGATGTAATCAGAGAGAGGGAGCAGTGGAAGAGATAGAGCGAGAGAGATTGGGCGGAGGGAGAGATCGAAACAGAAAGGAAGAGAGTAAAACAGTGACAAGAAGGGAAAGAAAGAGAAAAATATAAAATAGAGTGATTGTATAAAATAACGGTGTGTGTGTGTGTGTGTGTGTGTGTGTGTGTGTGTGTGTGTGAGAGAGAGAGAGAGAGAGAGAGAGAGAGAGAAGAGAGAGAGTAAGGAAGAAAGTGTGTGGCTCCAATAGAGAAAAAAACATGTATAAAGAAAATGTTGTCGAAGTGAAAAAAAGAAAGAAAGATACACAGAGAGAAGAGATAGAAAGAATCCGTGGGCAAACGAGTAGGAGAAAGGGGTTGATTTAGCAAAGTTAGACGATCGCGGTGACAGTATTGTTGTTGGTGGCGGTGTTTGCGTTAGGAACAGTGTAAAGAGAGCTTTATGAGTTGTTCATAGCAGTGGCGGCCACTTCAGATTTACACGCTTTCGTATCTCCACTCTCTCCCTGTTTTGGTGTGTTCGTACCTGTCTGCCTGCCTCTTTCTTTTTCGTTCATCCCCCCTCTCTCTCTCTACCTCTCTCTCTCTCTCTCTTTCTCTCTCTCTTTCTCTGCGCGTAATCGTTCTAATAAAGCGCCTGATAATTCTTCCAAGGAAAGAAAATACAGAAAATCAACATCTCCAATTCTTTTAGCGAATATCGGGTCATATTGAACCGTGCAAAGTACGAAGAATCTTTTTCAGACCATACAACCTCCAGACCACTTTATTCTAATGAATTTCAGCTTTAAAATTCGAACAAGACTGGCTTTTATTCACCTGGCTTATGGAACTAAATATCCATGGTGCAATAGATTTTTTGTTGAAAAAAAATTTAATTGACATTTATCAATTGGCAATAGCTTTAATCATGATCCCCGTCATTAGGGTGTCAAATTGCGAATGCACTAGGTTTTCTTGATAATTATATAAAGAGCCTATCGATCACATTGTGAACATACGACGCTGGCACCTACTATCATAATGTTAGGAAGACAGATGTCATTATGTAAAGATCATTTGTATTTCATCCCATGTAGGACAGACTAACCCTTATAATAATGCCGAAGAGACACCATTCACACCTAGCTACAGTTTTCTTATTTCGAGAATAACCATTTCTTATTGCAAGAACAATCTGCTCTATTGAATCCATTCTAGAGAGTTTGGTTAATCAGATTTTCTCTGATTTCATTAGCAGTAATATGCTAATTTCTTTAGATAGCTTAATTCTAATTCATGAATTTGTGCGACAATGATATCAACATCAACAACGATGACAATTATTTTGATTTTAGTATTAATGTGTTTATATAAAATATTGATGTAAGAATCTTTAGACTGCAGGAATTATGTTGCAACCAAAGACTTTGAAATTGTTATGAAGTTCCCAAGTGATTATAACACGTCACGCTTGTTTCATTCTAAGTAACTACGGTACTTTCCTTAAACATATTCCTTTTCGAAAAAGGACAAGTGTCTGAAAGCTAAATTATTTTTACTCCTCGCATCTAACTAATTCACTTTAATTCTCTTTATTCGTGATATCTTA
>NC_042998.1:104155122-104172622 GCF_006345805.1 Octopus sinensis | reverse complement strand
AAATAAAAGCCTATTTCTTTGCCATGTTGAGGATAAGCATTCGAAAGAAGATGCTTAGAGATCATGAATTTTAGCATTTATTTATTTGTTTAGTGTTGTTCATGGCTGGTGTGGGTGCGATTATGTGTACATGATATGTTCAATGACTGTCTTTTACTTGTTGAAAGAAACAAAATTTGTCGCGATCTGATCGGAAGATGTTTTGAGGTCTCTGGTCAGCAGCTACGCACGAAATGTTTTGGTTGCGGAAGGCTAAAGAAATATTCATTGATAGTATCACCCGCGTAATAGTGAGAATTGTTGAGATGTAGGAGGAAGAGTACGGGCAATAAGACTGAATCACTAATCCATACACTATATAAATTCAGCAGAGCTGAGCTTCTATAATGTATGGATTAGTGATAACTCCATCAGTACAAACCACAATAACACAATTCGATAAGAAGCCACGTTTGAGCTATGCGCCATACAAAACAGATCTATCCACGAAAGTCTGCACCTCGCAGTACATCATAAAAGGGATGGGTAAGGAACGTGGTATGGGTGGGGGCCTTAATCAATTCAGATCAGTTGAAATCTTTCTATAAAGCCGATCACCAATACCTAGCAACTGTTCTCAGGACGGCTAGTTTCGGGTGTGTGTTCAGAAACTTGATCACTGGAATGTACAATAATATTTTCTCGGTGGTTTGTGTAAATTGTTACCAGTCAAAACTGATCAGTATCTGACTTTACTCTGCTGAATGTACCTTTTCTCGCCTATTCTGTGCATGTTTCCTCTAGAGTGACTATTGCAGAATCTGGAGATTTCGAGGGGCATCCCGCGAGAACTTATTTTCATATGCGCACAGCGTCACCGTTATGGTGTCGGACACCAAACTCATCGAGTTGGTCAGCATTACTCTGAGAGAATATGAGGCAATGATAAAGAGAAAAATTAACCAGCAGTAGTCATTAAGCAAGCAGTTCGGCACCTCGAAGGCATGCTCATGCTATCAAACTGCATAGTGTGTTGCTGGATGGACGGAGCAATGAAATTGTTCGGGGTATTGTTTCGTACAAATATCCAGGTGGACAAAAACTGGGAAGTGGTGGCGATCTATGTGGCTATCTGACCCAGAAATGGGCCGTGACGAAATTAACGTTGAAGTGACAGGTGGATGTAGTGAATGCCTATATCACATCTGTCATCTGCTATCGTTTGACTGTCATGCTTTATCTCATTTCATAGATGACCAAATTGGTGCGCTTGTTCTTCCGCTTTCTAGGAAAGGAAAGTGTTCCACTGGTCAGACAGTCCATTTGCTGTCAATATCTGTTGCATGGAAGTGGAAGACAGAGCATACAATATTGCACGGAGGGAAGGCATGCAATGAAGCTGCGACATTTCCAGCTTTTCCTTGTCGGTGAACATGAATTTACTGTCAAGTGTGCCCCACTCGCCCATTCTATGCTTCTTATCTCTAGAGTGACTATTGCGGAGTTTAGAGATTTCGAGAGGCATCCCACAAGAACTAGGATGCGGAACATCTTTATTTTCAATGCTCACGGCGTCACCAGAGCTCGTCTATTTGACAGAGTGAATGTCTTGGGTGAAGCGGAGACGGAGGCAGGGTACCTGGCACCTAGAGTGCTCTCAGGTACTCATAGCCTTCTGCTAGTCGAGCAATGTCGTGAGATGTTCCACCATGGCGTTCTACGATGTCCTCAGAGAAACTTGGGCGTCGTTGAATATCAGCTGGCAGGTCTGTTTCGGAAGTCTTTCGGGCCGGGTGATAATTTCATGAAATCCCTAGAATCGCAATGCTCTCGAAGGATATCCGAGATTAACTCTACAGACAAGGTAGTGCTGTCATCCGCTCCTGCCCGAGATGCCTTCACGCGCTCATACAATGATCAAACATTGATCACTTGTAGAGTTACGTCAAACAGCTGCTACCACGAGTAAGAAAAATCCGTCTTTAGGCAGACTCCGTCATGCTTTCTTGTGGCTGAGAGGAACAGGTAATTTTCCGGTGTCTGGAGACTATGGTGAAAGAGGTTTTGTAGTGAGCGCGAGAGAAAGAATTGAAAACCAACACTTTTCTGCCAGCACTCATCGACGTTTTCAAGTTACACAGAGAAATGAAAATGAAGGTAGAGTGGGAGGTGTTCCCACTTGTAAATTTGTAAAATGGTGAGTGAATGCAGCGCGAATGGCCCGAGTAAATGCTTCTAATCTTAGTATATTCCTCTAGACTGGAAAGTACGGAAGAGAGAGGGGATGACTTACCGAGGTACTTCTCACGAGCAAGCGACTCGGAATCTGTGGAGTTCCTTCATCACCCCTGGCTGGTATTTCGCTCGGTTGGTCTTTCCCTTGGTTGGTCTTTCCTCTCCTCAAGAATTTTGTAGTCAATTGATATTGTCTTTATTGTTTACGCGTGTTTATGTAAATCCAGACTGTCAATTGTCTTCGTATTGTCTGGAGTGCTTTATGTGGCACTTGTAGCAAATAAGATATTATTATTATTATTATTATTATTATTATTATTATTATTATTATTATTATTATTATTATTATCTGGTATATCTTTAGCAGATTCGCTGAATCCTTACAGGGAACAATGCCTAGCTGTATTACTTCAGGTTCTCTATCTTCTGAATATAATTCTGCTAAAGTTGGCATTTAATTTCATCCGTTCCTGTCGATAAATTAAGTAGCTGTCAAATACTGGATTAAATATATCGATTGCGCTTACTTTCCCCAATATGTGAGACGCTTTAGCACTGAAAATAATCATTATTTCAGATTTATTACTGTTTGATAAAGTCACAAAATTTTTAGAACATCAGAAACAGTGCCTAGCTTTATTTCTTCCATCTGCCTATGTTCTGAGTACAAATCCGGGCGAGGTAGCTTTGATTTTCATCCTTTCAACTTTGAGAAAATAAAGAATGAGTCACATACTGGGGTTGATGGAAATTTCTAGCTTCTGCCATGCATTTTAATAGGTTATTGTTAATTTGTTAAGTGTGATTTGTTTGTTGGTATAATCGTTAGAATATCGGACGAAATACCTTAGTATATGTAGTTACTGCATTTTACCTTCTGTGTTCAGATCCTGCCGACATTGCTTTTCATCCTTCCTTGATCAATAAAACAAAGTACCAGTGAAATACTGGATTCTATGTAAACGGCTTTTATTTTCAACAAAATTCCTGAGATTATCCCTCTTAAATAAATAGCTATTGCTCATTTCTAACATGTCCCACAGTTATACTTTATTTTACCGATTCTGAAATGATGGAATGCAAAATCGAACTCGGCGAGGATTTAATCTAGTATCTGAGCGGCCCTATTAAATAGCGCTTGAAAATTTGTTCGGAACCCTATCATGATATCGAAAGCAATATCTTTAAACTCACTAGTGCTATGTTTATTGCAATAAATTTTGCGCTTTATTTCTCAGCTGAAAGAACCTTTTTCTTAAGATTTGGAATAATAATATATAACGAATGTGATGTTCAAAACGTCTTTACCCAAGCATGGCAATTGTAGAAAAATAGTAGAAAATAACTGATAACAAGTATAAACTCATGACACTTCTCGGTCTTATGGGAATAAATTCCAACCAAATAGTTTTATTAAATATCGCAATGACATTTGTGATACACCGCAATTTCCTGTTTCCCTTTTTGCATCTTCTCTTTGTCCTTTTATCTTTTACAGTTTTTCGTAGCTTTAGGGATCAATTGCTTAATTAGGGAAGTCATCATTAAAACAAAATGTTTATTTGTTTATTTTTGTAAAAATTTGAAGAATTTATCTCCCCATTTTCCTGATATTTTTTTCTGAAGACTAATATTGATATTTCTTTGCTAGATTCCCTTCGGCAGGTAACTTCGTTTTATGACAAATTCTTGTTGAACTGACTCAACTACTCGAATTAAACTCCCGGCTAAAATGATATTCTTTGTGTTGTTAATGTTGACAAATGTCAAACCTTCAGTTCCTTCCTCCCATGAAAGTCTCAGATTTAATGTTTGCCTTAAAAAAAAGAAAGAAGAAGAAGGTATATAAAAAGGTATTCTTTGACCCGGAATGAAATCAATGGAAATCAATCGGAACCTTATTAATTGAGCACCGATCTCTAGGGGAAAATTGCTAGAATGTTACTGTTGTTTTAGAAATATATTATTTCACAGGTACTTTATCTTTGATACAACAAACATTAAAGGCAAGAACTAACCCATCCCTCATTCTGAATCTTCAATGCAACTTCGGTTGATGAATGATACAGCTGCACTCCACTTATGCCACTCACGAATACCAAAATACGTACACAAACACCAACGCGCAATCAATCGCACAAACACATCACACACTGATGCACACACACACACACACACGCACACTCGTAAATATATACACGTTGGTATATTAGGGCATATAGGTCGAGGACTTATATGTCCTTAATATTGGACTATTTACTTCAGTCAATACACGGTGATCGCTTATTAGCTTTACGCTAAAAAATATTATAATAATAATTATTATTATTATTATTATTAATATCTATATTTATATCTATTTGCTTGTTTTATTTTGTTTTGTTTGCTCTTGTCCTTAATTCTCCGCAAGAAAACCTTTTCTTTTTTATGTGGGCGCCGCCAATTGGGAAGCACTCAGTCTAAACGTTAAAGATGCGAAACTGAATATTATGAATTGTTCGATAACTGATGAAGAATTACGAACCTTCTGTTTGTCTCTCGTTCGTTTTACATTCGAAAGTATACGTTACGTCGTTTGTTTATGCAATTTTTTCATTTATCAAGTAATGGAACGCAACACTAACTGAATTTGTATTAACAAGTAAGCTTTTTATATAATCGTGCGACTCTCTCTCTCTCTCTCTCTCTCTCTCCCTCTCTCTCTCCCTCTCTCTCTCTCCCTCTCTCTCTCCCTCTCTCTCTCTCCTCTCTCTCTCTCTTGCCTTCATTCTTTCTCCTTTTCTTTCTTTCGCCCTCTCACTTCTATTCTAGCCTTTCTACTTACTCCATTAAACTCTCTCTCTCTCTCTCTCTCTTCTCTCTCTCTCTCTCTCTCTCTCTCTCTCTCTCTCTCTCTCTCTCTCTCTCTCCCTCTTGAATTCCTAGCCATTCTCATTTCCCTTCATCCTTTTCCTTGTTTTCTCTGTCGCTCCCTCTTCCTGCTGTCTGTCTTCTCTGTCTGTTGCTGTCACGTGACCAGCGGCCAGTACCCCTTTTTCTTCCTTTCAAGACATTTTCTAAGCGTTACTCACTATTCTCTTCTCCTTGACCGTATTTTGTTCGACCGTTCGTTTTCGAATTAACAAGACGAATTTGCTATTCATTTGGCTTTACTCAGTAAAATTATTTACTAGTAAATCATTTTCAGGTACAAGTGTGTGTGTGTGTGTGTGTGTTTGTGCGCGCCCGTGTGTGTGTGTGTCTGTGCGTGTGTTTGCTTTATTTTGTGATGAAGACTAGAAAAGTCAGATTGATCCCAGTTTTACTACCCACAGCTAAGTTAAATATTTATGTTCATCAGAAAGGTACACCTTACTGCCCATTACAAATTTTCGAAAACATGCTGCATAATATGATGATGATGATGATGATAATATATATATATATATATATATAGAAACACTTACATTTGTATACACATTAGCGACTCGCTAAATCATCCATAGGTTTCTAAGGCGTAGACATATATACTGAGAGTGACCATCGTCCGACAACAAGCGAGTTGGGCCGATTCCACTGAAGAGACGACGGTGAAAACTGAAACTAACTGATCAGTCTGGGAATATGTAGACCGCTGCTTTTCGGGCTATTACTGCTCCTGTCTGAATGTATGTATACAATTATGTGCCTTGAATGTAGCATTAAGGTCTTTAGCTTTTATTTCTAGCAATGTAGGTCTTTCTAACACCCTCAGTCATATTTAATGGCGGTTATATGTCTTATTTTTGGTAGACATTTGCTTATCGCTGTCTAATCTAAGACTCATATTATCGTTCAATGCTCGAAATAGACAACCGACAACCGATGATGGAGCGTTCTTTATGTTACTTGTCCTGTTTTTTTCCATTTGTTTCTCTCCTCGTTTGCGTATTGAACTCATTGTTTTCGTATTTTATGTTGTTTACTGTTGGTGATGCCCTGTACCCAAAAATTGCATATATATGTGTATATATATATATATATATATATAGATATATATATATATATATATAATACATATATATATATATATATACATATATATATATGTGTATATATATATATATAATACATATATATATATATATACATATATATATATATATGTGTATATATATTATATATATATAATATATATATATATATATATATATATATGTATATATATACATACATATACATATATAAACATTTATATATGTACATGTGCATGCATATATATGCATACCTATACATATATATATACATACATGTATACAGATAGATATACATATACATATATATATATATATATATATAATACATATATATATATATACATATGTATATACATTCATATATATATATTATATATATATATATACATACATATATAGATATAGATATATATATATATATATTATATATATATATATATACGAGGGGCGTTCAATAAGTAATGCCCCTGACCCACTTCCCATATCAGTAGACCAACGACACTTGGCACAGTTATTAGTCTTTTCCTACATAGGAACTACCCAGAGTTATGCATTTCTCCCATCGTTTGATACAGCTCTGGAGACCGTTTTTGTAGAAGACCCCAGCTTGGTCCTCCAACCACGACATAACTTCAGAAATCAAGGCTGCATCATCTGGGAAACGCTTTCCTTCCAAAATCAACTTCATGGCTGGGAAGAGGTGAAAATCAGAGGGTGCAAGGGGAGGAGTTCATAGCTGCACGGAGGATGCCTTTGCTGATCTTGCCTCGCCTCTTGATTTTGATAGCTTCTCTTAATTTCCTCAAAAGTGAAGCATAATAGGCTCCTGTAATTGTGGTACCCTTTGCAATGAAATCTGTCATCACTACTCCGTCCTGGTCCCAGAAGACTGTGAGCATAACCTTGTCAGCGGAGGGCTGCACCCTTGCCTTCTTTGGAGGAGGTGAGTCACGGTGCTTTCACTGCATTGACTGGGCTTTGGTCTATGGATCATAGTGATGGACCCAGGTTTTATCCTGTGTGATCAGTCTTTTGAAAAATTTTGACTCATCTTCTTGGCACATCTCCAAATTCATCCTCGAGCACTCAACGCGTTCTTGCTTCTGGAAAGGTGTGAGCAGCCTGGAAATCCATCTGGCAGACACCTTTCGCATATGCAAATGGTCATGAATGATAGTTTCCACAGACCCGGTACTAATCTTGACCTTATGGGCTATTTGGCGAATAGTTATGCGTTGACCTTCCAAAATGGCAGCCTCAACTTGACGGACAGACGTCTCATCAACGGCAGAAGGGGGCGACCAGATCTGGGAGCTGTTTCCACAGAGTTCCGACTATGTTTGAATTCACAATGCCAGCGTTTTACAAGGTCATATGATGGGGCATCATCACCATAAGTTACTTTCATTTCATCAAAAGTCTCCCGTGGTGTGCGTCCTTTCAAATACAAAAACCAGATCACTGCTCGACACTCAACAGGCTCCATTTCACACTTGACTCAGTTCAAACACCTGTAAATCAGAAACCACAATTAGTTCAGAGCTGTAATTCGCCACTTAATCTATAGAGGTATAAATAAGTGCACATGCAAAATTGATCAAACGACTGCAAGTGGGTCAGGGGCATTACTTATTGAACGCCCCTCGTATATATATATATATATATATATATATATACATACATTTATACATACACATACACACACATATATATGCAAACACACACATACTTATGAACTTGTGTATTTGTGTGTGCGTATGCGTATATATGTTATATGTGTTGGAGAAACGGTAGAACGACTACTGTACTGAAGCCGCCTATTGAGACCAAAACACACGTCCACACTAGGCCTCCTGTCTCTAGATATTTATGATGTATTTTCGTTTATAGCATATCAATTTTGGAGAATTCACCAGTCTTGAGATTATCTCTCTTCTTCATTTGGATGTTCTCAGTTGCAACAAAGCCATTGTTCTTAATACCTGGAGAGCGGTGACAGTTTCAATAAATCAAGAATTCATTTTCTGCAGTATTCGATGCTCTGTTACTTAAGGTGGCGATCTGGCAGAGTCGTTAGCACAAGGGCGAAATACTTAGCGACATTTCGTCCGCCTCACTCACTGAGTTCATATCCTGCTGAAGTTGATTTTTGCTTTCCATCCTTTTTGGGTCGATGAAACAGATATCAGTTTAGCACTGGGGACGATGTAGTCGACTTATCCCCTTCCCCGAAATTGCTGGCCCTGAGACACATTTTGAAACCAATATTCTGTTATTTGTCTTTGTTGTTCAAATACACTTTTATCGGTGTATGGCCACTTTGAGTTATTCTTCAGAGCTAATATTCATTGCTTGTACACACACACAAACATGTCAGAGATTTGGTGGTGTCTTCCTTCATATATTTGCATATGTATAATAGAGAGGAGGTATTTAGTTTATTTAGAACAATAAATAGATATGTAACCCCCAGCCCGATTTTCATGTTCTGATGAATGATAAATAAGCTAATTATTGTAACTAGAAACTAGATATCAAAGGGCAATGTTTCGTCTCACATTACATACGCCTCTGTCAATCGGGAGAACAGACATATAGATATACGTATATATTTGTGTTAGTTTTTGTATGTGTATATGCATATCTTGATATAACAGAAATGCAATAAACAACGAATATTTTACATGTGTCTTCCTTTCTCTTTCCATCTTTCTCTTACAAATTTCCTATTGCATTTATATGTGTCATTGTTCGTAATATCTTCGCGGAATTCTCATTTAGATGGGGTAAATCAAATCGTTAGCCGCTGCTTGCCATCCCTGCAGCGGTAGCACAGCAAGGAATAAAATTATTATAATAAAATTGCAAGACTGAAAATAGAATATAGTGGGAGAAAGAGTAAAATAGAGCGAGGAAGAAAAGAGGATAAAGAAAAAGATAGCGATAGATGTAAAGATAAATGTAAAGTGAGGGATCGAGAGAGCTTTACGAGAGAGAGAGAGAGAGAGTGGAAATAGGATAGGGAGGAAGAAGAGGAGAGGGAAGAGATGTAGGAGCCCTGTGAGCGTCTGGTGTCAAATTAATCTGCCAATGTATAGGATAATGATCATAAATTGTGACGCTGTGTTTCCTTTACTTCACGTGATTCTGTTAATCGCGATAAATAGACGGACGCGAGAGGTCGTGCGCGTTCTTCCAATGGCCTCCAGGACAGAATAACATATAAATGGTTATATGAATACACACATATATGTATTTGTGTGTGTGTATATATATATATATATATATATATATATATATATATATATATTATATATATATATATATATATATGTGTGTGTGTGTGTGTATACATATATATACACGTGCATACATATATATATATATACGTGTATTCATATATGTATATATATACATGTTATATACGTGTATATATGTGCATATATACGTACATACAGACACACACATATATATACACACATATATATATATATACATATATATATATATATATATATATATATATATACGTGAATACATATGTGTGTGCGCGCACACACACACACACACATTCATGCGTATCATTAAAGGTATAATTTACACTCACACACAACATTATATAATTTATTTTTTTTGTTTTACTTTTACATACAGGCTAAACATATGTGTTTCATACAAAATACGGCGCATATGCACAAACTTGAATTTGAAAACGTGTAAATAACGACAATCCAGATGGACTCGAACTCGTGTCTCCTTTGTCGATATTCCAGTATAATTTTCTCTCTGGCATAATCTATTTCTCTACTACCCACAAGGAGCTAAACACAGAGGGGACAAACAGGAACAGACAGACGGATTAAGTCGATTACAACGACCCCAGTGCGTAACTGATACTTAATTTATCGACCCCGAAAGGACGAAAGGCAAAGTCGACCTCGGCGGAATTTGAACTCAGAACGTAACGGCAGACGAAATACGGCTACACATTTCGCCCGGCGTGCTAATGTTTCTGCCAGCTCGCCGCCTTCTCTCTATAACATAATCCTCCTGACAATAGTCACTTTCACATACATCCTTTTATAACCATTCATATTCTATTTCTTGAAAATCTTCAATTTTTAAGCATGCGCATCTTAATACGAACTATTGCGTTTATGTTGCTTTCATATTGCTTAGTAAAGTTTGACATTCGATTGCGAAATGTTATCTTGATCGCAAAACCTAGGGAAATTTTACTAATTCCGGTTTGGTCAATTATAAAAGAGCGTGTGTATAGTTTTCATAAGATGCTAAAATTTCTGTATACAAGATATATATCATTAGATGTTTAGATAATATTTCAAATTCAGTGGTAAACCTATCAGTTTAGATCTGCCTATCTTCTTCTCAGTCGAAGCACAACCTCGCTTTTATGCCTTATATATTAGTTCCCTTTTTTGTACAAGTTTTTTCACTTTTCTTCTTGTTTATTTTAATCACATGACTTTTTTTTAACGTCTCCTCTGTTTTTAATCGCAAGCTTTCTCATCATTTTCGTTCGTTTGAATCCTGGCACTTTCCAGATGAGCGATAACAATTTTTCCCAAGCGCCGAAATCGTAATGTTTCTGGTTGATGAATGGATTTATCTATATTTGTATTTTGTCCATTACATTTGTTGTACAATTCTTGCACTATTATTTTTCCGAATAAAGTGACCAAAGCTAGAGTACAGCGGGTTGAATAAATAGTAAAAGTTGTGCGTTAATATACTTGATGAAGAGAAACAAGAAAATTTCATCAATAAATATTGCACCCTCAGTAAAGAGAAGTAGTTATTATCTAAATTATAAATGATGTTCGCTACGAAATGTCTTCTTCAGAAGGGGTTATCATAGAATCTTATAAACGGGTCATTGATGTATTTAATATGCCTTTAATAAGAGCAACACTTTAAGCCAACGCGGAAGACTTTAAACTTTAATGATTACACAAAAATGAACTTTATGAGCTAATATTATAATTAGTTTTCACTTTGTTGTAAACGTTACAATTTTCCGAAGATTACAAATGTTTCACAAAATGAAATAGCTTAGTTTATAGGTTACTGTGAGGAAATTGAGAATTCAGACGTTTGGGACATGGCCAAGTCGCTGTGAAATTCATGCCAAACAAGGTGCTTATTTGAGGAAGCACAGTTTTGAAGTTTTCACGCTGTTGCTCACATCGTTTGCTGATATATACCAGTGCAAGTTATACGTATACTTGCGTATATATTTCGCTCAAGTACATATACACTCTCGCACATACGCATACATTAGGATATAACATGGCCTGAGAGAAGGAGCTGCACCCAGGACTTCCGAAGGCCACCTGAGATCCATTATTGTTCTTCACACGCGCTTATTCACTCTCCGTTTCTTTCTCACTCGCATGCACTCAGACATATAATCGTTAGCAAGAGACTATAGTAGAAAATACTTGCCTAGGTGCTGTGTAGAGGATTCGAACTCGAAAATACAAGCTTGCAAAATCAACTATCCAAGTACACGCCAATGTCAGTACCATTGTTGTTGCTTAACTTTCGAATATACCCGGTTAGAAGTTTTCAGTTGTTCAGTGTCATTTCATAGTTTGCTAGAAAGCAGTTCCAATGAAGCATTGTGCAAAACTGCATATATGTTTCTTTGCATCTATTTTATTCCATTTTCTGTTGTATTGGAAAGAATAAAGGAACTGTCGTGACTAAATATCATAAAAGTTGATTTATCCTCTCATCCCCTCTCTCTCTCTCTCTCTAATTACACACACACAATCTCATACACACATATATACACTCAAATACGCACGTGCATGTACTATATTGATTAGTAAACGTTTGGATTTGTAAACGAGGAAGAATATTCTGAATTCTCAAAGTACAGTTTGTATATATATTATAATGGTTGTACATTTAATAGTTCACTTCCCAAGCTTTTCGGGTTCGATCTGCAGTTCTTTTGGCAAGAATATTCTACTGTGGTCTCTTGCGAATGGATATTTGTATGTAAGTGTGTGCGCACGTGTATGTTCGTGTGTACGTACGTTTGTATGTTTTATTACAATGGACTATAATTTCTAATTTTTCGCATTCGATAACTCAAATGATACCTGTAGCTTAAAAGTATGAAATACATAAGAAAAAAATATCCATAATCACAACAAAATATGGTTGTTGATCGCGTTTTGATTGATTCATTTATTGCCAGAAATATTAAAGAACTGCGTAACCTATTACTCTGTTCACTATCATAAGCAAAGTATACGGTATTTTCATCTGTTCTCGAGAGGAGTACGTGATGTATTTTTGTGTTCCCAGTAATATGTGCAAAAACTAAACGTAAACACGGAAGCTACTCTTGTTCATGATGGCGAATAAATTAACGCTTTATCTCCTTTCATGGTACAGCAAGACTTTTATGCAAGAAATATTATATTTATTGAGTCAATTGTTGTAAATCCCATAGTTAATTTCAATATGTCTGCATAAATCCACAAATTCCGATATTTTGGTTTTTTGGTCAAAATGGAAAAAACTTAGAAAACTTTTAAACTCACGCGAAAACTATTTGCTACCTTCCTTTTCTTTTTTTTTTTTTTTTCTTAAACGTAGTCGCTGGATATTGTTTCTCGTCAGCATGGGATAGCCATAAAATGAATACTATCTATAAAGAGCTTATCATCGTATATATATATATATTTGGATTTAAAATCACGTGCCATGCCATTCCAAACACAGTTACTTTCTGAAATATAACTCTAGATTTTGATACTTGTAATTTATTCGTTCGAAGATAACTAACGTGGAGATACAATAAATTAATATAAACACCCCACTAATTCTAAAAAGCTAATTAATAAAAGCAAGTCCTATAAATAAAGGGTATAAAAGTTAAACAAGAAAAATGCTCAAATTTGGAGAAAAGGCCATCATAGATAATTTGTAATACATTACACATAAAAAGCCAGTATTCTCTGACACGCAAAATATCAAATGTACCCTCTCCCAGTTTTTTCATCCTACATACGCGAGCGAGCCGCGCGCACACACACACGCACATTCAGGGTTAACCCGTTAAGGCCTTGGTTACTTTAACGTCTTCACAATTTCTACGTCTATATTCTTATTTTTTTTCTTCAAGTGGTTTAATGAAGTTGAGAGGAAAAAGATTATTTTCAAAATTCTCATATTCATTATACAGGGGGAAATCAGCCGTCTTCTCGTGCTAAAGTAAAGTATCACGCAGATAATAAAAATAGCTTTAAATTTTATACATAAGGCCAGTCATTTTAGGGGTTGGAAGTAAGTCTGCATCGATCACTATGTTCAACTGGTACTTATTTTACTGATGTCGAAAGGATGTCAAGCAACTTAAAACGTTATGACTTGGAAGAAATACAACTAAGCATTTTGTACTAACGATTGTACGAGTTCGCGACCTTAATAACAATAATAATCCTTTCTATTATAGGTACATCTTTTTAAGGAGGAGCCAATCGATTACATCACCAACCCCCACTTCCGGTGCTCAACTGGTTCTTATTTCATTGATCCCGAAAGTATGAAATGCAATGTCGACCTCGGCGGAATTTGAACTCAGAACGTGGAGGCAGATGAAATGACGCAAAGCATTTTCTCCGGCATGCTAACAATTCTTATTTCTTTATTGCCCACAAGGGGCTAAACATAGAGGGGACAAACAAGGACAGACAAAGGGATTAAGTCGATTACATCGACCCCAGTGCGTAAGTGGTACTTAATTTATCGACCCCGAAAGGATGAAAGGCAAAGTCGACCTCGGTGGAATTTGAACTCAGAACGTAGCGGCAGACGAAATACCTATTTTTTTTTACTACCCACAAGGGGCTAAACACAGAGAGGACAAACAAGGACAGACAAAAGGATTAAGTCGATTATATCGACCCCAGTGCGTAACTGGTACTTATTTAATCAACCCCGAAAGGATAAAAGGCAAAGTCGACCTCGGTGGAATTTGAACTCAGAACGTAGCGGCGGACGAAATACCGCTAAGCATTTCGCTCAGCGTGCTAACGTTTCTGACCGCTCGCTCCCTATCATTCTAATTTTGGCAAAAGGCCAACAATTTTGTGTAGAGGGGAAGTGGAT
Organism: Octopus sinensis; assembly: GCF_006345805.1. Lineage (NCBI taxonomy): Eukaryota > Metazoa > Mollusca > Cephalopoda > Octopoda > Octopodidae > Octopus > Octopus sinensis. The sequence goes on along the minus strand of NC_042998.1, from coordinate 104,158,265 downwards.
TACATCGACCCCAGTACTCAACTGCTACTTATTTTATCGACCCCGAAGGATAAAAGGCAAAGTCGACCTCGGTGGAATTTGAACTCAGAACGTAGCGGCGGACGAAATACCGCTAAGCATTTCGCTCAGCGTGCTAACGTTTCTGACCGCTCGCTCCCTATCATTCTAATTTTGGCAAAAGGCCAACAATTTTGTGTAGAGGGGAAGTGGATTACATCGACCCCAGTACTCAACTGCTACTTATTTTATCGACCCTAAAGCAGATTGACCCTCAAAATATTAAAAACATAAAAAAGCGGAACAAATGCCGCAAATCATGTTGTCCCGGGTAGTAATGATTCTGCTAACGCGCCACCTTCAAAAATATTAATAAAAGTAATAATAACATTAAATATTCATAATATTTGTATAAAATGATAAATCAAAATAACGTAGAGATTTTAAGGCTATAAAAAGCAATGAACACCAAGTAAAATGCAATGAACCATCTCTGGACCAGCAATAACAAATGCTTGTGGGTGGGTAAAATATCAAGTTGAATCACAAGATCCGCTTACACTTCCTTGCACAATAATCGAATATAAAACATTCTTTCTTATTCTATTCACACCTGGAGTGGTTTTCCGTGCAAAATACATTTATATGCACCCATGTATACATAGATACATGCGTTTTTTTTTTTTTTTAGCTGTTTTAGTCATTAGACTGTGGTAATTATGGAACACCTTTTTGAAGAACAACTCGATCTCAATACTTATATCTTTTTAAATAAAATAAAAATAAATGCACCCTTTTAAAGCCTAGCCAGGCTCATGGGTCCGGTTTCCCGGTTCCTATGGCGTATGTGTTCCCCAGTTGGACGGGACGCCAGTCCATCGCAGCGTTACTCATTTTTGCCAGCTGAGTGGACTGCAGCAACGTGAAATGAAGTGTTTTGCTCGTGAACACAACGCGTCGCCCGGTCCAGGAATCGAAACCACAATCTTACGATCATGGTGCTGACACCTTAACCACTAAGCCACGCGCCTCCACATATCTTTTTAAGCCTAGTACTTAATCTTTCGAGGTCTTTTTGAGAACCACTAAGTTACGAGGAAGCAAACGCATCAACATTGGTTGTCAAGCGGTAATGCCAGACAAACACAAACATAAAACTACACACACGCGCGTGAGCGTGTGTGTGTGTAAAGATATATATATATATATGTATATATATGGGTGTGGGTGGGTGTGTGTGTGTATACATACGTATGTACACACACACACACACACACACACACACATATATATTCATATATATATATCGTCAATGTATCATATATCCGGAAAAGAAGCACACTCTAAAGTGTAGAGCAGTAAATTATTAAAGTAATAAAGTTAATGTCTGGTCATAGAATGACCAATGGTTTCGCATCTACGAAGGCTGTAGCTTCGTGGACGACTCATGAAACTCTAATATATTAATAGCATTTGTTGCCACTTCCGTGTGGCTGTTCCATGCAGAACAATGTTGCTTACATTTTAACCATAGGTAAACCTCTTTTACAGCTGGTTAGTTTATTTCCCCGGGATTAAAATTTAGTAAATTTGTTCTGCATGAAACAGCCACGCAAAAGAGCAACAAACATTACTCTTTAGTAACGTTACTACTTGGATCTCTTTCAGAGATTTTAAAAAACCAGCTACTTTAGCTTATATATATATATATATAATATATATATATATAAATAATATATATATATTATATACATACATATATATATATATTTATACATACATTATTAATAAAGCTGCAAATGTATCAAAAAACTGTTACTCAGAGTTTCACGTTCCTGTTCTTCGGACAGTTTTGGTTGAGATTGGAACAAAATATGGTTATATGTATCAATATACAATTACGTTGATAGATACTCATTTGAAAATGGTTTTGTTTTATTAGTCCTTTCAGCTAACGTGTTTTTTTTTCAATAAGCGGTTACATGAAATTACAATTACGATTTAAAATCATATTATTATATAAATCAAAGAACACCTCAAATCAAAAATTAGCTTTAGTAGAAGGGGGAAAAATAAGAACGCTGAAGGATAGTTATTCTTGTTGCAAAAACTTCGCCTCTTTTATTAATCAGCATAACACAAAATTCATTAGAAGCAACCACAGTACTGAATTGTAGAATTGCAATCTCAAAGATAAGAGTTAGTGTCCGTTAGAAGAAAAAAATGTCTTGAAAAATGAATAGTTTATAGAGCTAAAGTACAAACAGATGGCTCACAAGAATATAAAACATACACAGGAGCTTCGGAAAGTTCATTCTAGACAAGGTTTTATTCCCATCGAAATTCTTTCCGATACCCCGAAAATAGAACAGCAACAAGTCTTACAAAACATGTCTAGCAATTGAAAGTAAATGACACCCGTCCTTTCAATATAAACTGGACAATTTTGGAAAAGGCAGCACTATATAAACATGAAGCATATAGAAGACCCATGAAATGCAATCTTTGCTTCTCAGAAAAGACTTTTCATCCTGTTCCAGAAGAAACATGCATTGAACCAAAGACGAGAACTTTTAAACTCCTACAGACACGCAACGAGGTTTAAAATGTCATCTAAAAAATACCGTACGAGTAAAAAATTTTGATTTATGCATTTGAATTTGGCTTTTACACCTAAAATATTGACATATTTTAGTATTACAATGCTTGTACATATTTCTCCTTCATATTTTATATTCTACTTTCAAGAAAGCATTCGACTGTTTTACAAATTTAAATTTAAATTCTACCGAGGTTAAATTTTTACTAATTTTTACTCATTTTCATATTTGAATTCCAAAATATTATTTCAAATTTATATATTCATATTACATTCAATTATATTATATTAATTTATTGTACAATTTTCTTATTTTAATTTTCTATACAGCAGACAGTTTTTAAATATATCTGTATGCATATATACATATGGTATATATGTATCTTGATGTGAATTTACGTATATACATATATATATAATAGAAATATTAAAATTACTAAGTCTCTCTAAAAGAGAACAAGCAGCGTTCCCCCGGAAATATTAGTTATCGCCATACTAATATGGCATTCTTATAAAATAAAAAAAGCTGACCGCTTATTAGCTCCAT
>NC_042998.1:104149220-104155022 GCF_006345805.1 Octopus sinensis | reverse complement strand
CATGCACATATATATAAAGATATGTATACCCCCACATACATATATACACACATATATATACATACATACATACACACGCACACACAGAGACACAGACACACACACACACACACCACACACACACACACACACACACACACACGCACGCGTATAAGCATGCATACACACAGGCGCAGACGTAGCTGTTATTTTCCGTATCACATGCTTTGAGGTGAAAGTAGTCGATACAATGAGTATCAGGTTAACAATCAGAAAGCACTAAGTTCGACTTGTTCGAATAAAACCTTGAGGGCGGTGCTCCAGCATGGTGGCAGACCAATGACGGAATAAAATAAAAGATTATAAAGATAAATAAGCCTTGAAACTCTACTCTCTCCAGCGCCGCCGCGAGAGGTACATCATTTGTACGATGTGGAGAATAAACCGCCAGCATTGCCCAAACGACCTGAACATTAGCTTCAAGGTTCATCCAAGACTGGGACCACGGGCCATACGTCCCCTGCCCAATTCAAGAACACTGCAACATAATTTCTTTTCCTCAACAAGCCCTGCCCTATTTAACATTGTCCCGAAAGAGATTAAAGAGGAAAAGGATCCCATCAACTTTAAACGGAGTCTGGATAGATTCCTTCAAGGAATACCTGATAAGCCACCCATAATTGGATACAGCTCACTCAACAAAAACTCACTACTTGAATGGACCATAAACAAAACTTGACTTAAACAGGATTTCGATAATCCTATCAGGTGGTGCTATTAAGTTAGACATGGCCCGGACCAATCTTTGGTCGAAACATATCTAAGTTTATCTAAGTTTTAAGTTTTGTACATATATATATTGAATGATACTAGTATCGATAGTGTGAATGATATGTATTGTTGTGCATGTGTTTTAACACACACACACACAAACACAAACACACACACAAACATAAACACACACACACACACACACACACACTCAAGTAACCATTCACATTATATAGCCACATATACGTAGTACAGAGACCGGAAAATCTTCGATTAGCAAATATTTTACTAGTATGAGAGAAAGCAGTAACTTCCTTTGTTTAACATTTTACAACCACCATGCTGTGCTGGCAGAAACGTTAGCACGCCAAGGGAAATGCTTAGCAGTACTTCGTCTGTATTTACGTTCTGATTTCAAATTCCACTGAAGTCGACTTTGCATTTCTTCCTTTCGGGATCGATAAATTAAGTACCAGTTGCGCACTGGGGGCGATCTAATCGACTAGCTCCCTTTCCCAAAATTTCGGGACTTGTGCAAAGAGTATAAAAGAATAATTTACAACTACCAACGAGATATCAACGATATCACCTACTCTTAATTTACGAGTGAGCCTATTGCCTTTTTTTTTACCAAAAATTTAGAACACTTGCATTGTTATTTTATAGCTTCTAAACATTTCTTTAGGGAGATTTTGTTTTCTAATTGCAAGGATAATTTCAGTAAATCAAAGTTTTTTATCAACTCCCGAAAATGTATTTAGTATGCAGTGTAATCCCCAGGAGGTTATTTTCCCTTCAGCCCTATTGTCTGCAGTTAGTATCCCTCTCCTCTCAATATCTCTTTATATCTTTATTTCTTTATATTTTTATATCTTTCCGTCTGTTTGGCTATTTGATACAGTTATAATTGACCTTGTTGATAGGGAAAAGTATGATAGAATAAGTGGACTGCTATGTGCAGATACTGTCTATAGCTAATTTTAGTTTGTTGCTCTTGTTTATTTCTTTGCTAAAATATATATAAAAAAAAAAGAGAAACCTACATTTTGGCCCCTGAGGAACATTAACAACCCCCTGCAGCCTTCCAGCTAAATAAGCCTTAGTCACAATACTGACTGAGGAATTCATTAAGATGCCATACATTTGACACACTCTGACCTCTGTACTTAGTTCGTTCTGTTGTCGTTTTGTTTTGTTATACGAAGCGAAACCCTACCGCGTGTAACACAATTTAGCCGGCAAGTTTACAAAAGAGACCGCGGAGAATATATACAAATTCAACCAGGAAGCGGTGTTTAAGCTAGTCTATGGGTATTTGGAGATAATTGTACTGTGTATGAAGCGATGCAGTAAATGAGTTGATTTTAACTCACCTAGACGTCGATAAGAGTAATCACGAACAACTTGTTCACTAGCAACAGATACATACATGCATACATAAACACTAACATACATACATAATACATACATACATACATACATACATACATACATACATAGATACATACATACATACATACATACATACATACATACATGTATGCATGTATATATATATATTTTATATATAATATAATATATATATATATATATATATGGATGATGGATGTATGCATGTATGTATGTGTGTATGTATGTATATATGTGTGTGCGCGTATGTATATATATATATATATATATATATATATATATATATACATACACACAATTCAATCAGCGGTTAAATTAGCCTCATTAAGGGATAGTAATAGCCAATGAATTACTGGTTCATTACCTAATATTTGTTGTGAATAATAATATTCATGAATAAGAGGTCTAGATATAAGCCATGGTTTATAATCATTCAAAAAGAAATTAAGAAAATAGAGATATAGTATTTAATAAAATTTATCATCGCCGTTCACCAGACAAGTATTTCTGCAGCTAGTTTCTTTAACGGAGCTGCAGTCCTGGGTAAAACAGACACTGAGGAGGAGCATTTGGAAACTGGAATGTCTTCAAGCGCTCACAGCCCTCAGCCAATTAGACACCGCAACAGGTGGAGCGTCCACTTTAGTTGTTTTTTTTATAGAGAATGAACAAAGGAAAAATGCAACAACGTTCTTAGAGAGAACCTTTGGCATCGGAGATTAACTAGCTGCTCTTTTTCGGAGAAATTTCGGCTTGGAACTGCTACTGGGAGCTTTGCCTGTTCGAGATAAACTTTACAGGCACAGAAGTGCCGTCAGTCGAGAATGTCCGAGATGCGCGCAGGACGACGAGACAGGTCCTGCTTGCACTCATCCAATGCCCGAGTATTGCTGACCTGTGGGTTTATGTCAGGTGCTGAAATTCATCGGAGGCTTTTAACACAATATGGGAACAGTGCACAACCGCGTAGAAGTGTGTATGGGTGGATCAAGTAGTTTAAAAGTGACGCACGAAGAGGTGCACATTGCTAGTGGTGCGACCATGATGACACTATAAAGCCAAAAAGAAAAAATGGCGTGATAAGGCTCAAACTTCGATCACGTGACCATAATAGTACCAACTATAAACATGCATGCGCAGAAGGCAGTGTGACAATGATAAAGATGTGTAAGGCAGCGAGCTGGCAGAATCGTTAGTACGCTGGGCAAAATGCTTAACGGCATTTCACCTGTCCCCACGTTCTGAGTTCAAATTCCGCTGGGGTCGACTTTGCCTTTCATCCTTTCGGGGTCGATAAATTAAGTACCAGTGAAACACTGGGGTCGATGTAATCGACTAGTCCCCTCCTCCAAAATTTCAAGGCCTTGTGCCTTCAGTAGAAAAGAATAATAATGATATGTTATATTGAAAGTGCTATTCTTTCTCTTGAGGTCGATATAATCGACTTATTCGCTTCCCCGAAACTGCTGGCCTTGTGTCAAAAATTGAAATCATTTTGTCTGACTTTACGTTTTGAGTTCAAATTCCGCCGAGGTCGACTTTTTTTTTTGTCACCCTTTCGGGGTCGATAAAATAAGTACCAGTTGAACACTTGAAAAGATGTAATCGACTTATCCCCTCTTTCGGATCTGCTTTTCTTGTAACAAAATTTGAAATGATAACTAATAATAAAAACATTTTGATTCGGCCTTATGCGGTTTAAAGTTTTGTACGATTGTCACTTTTAATCGCATGGGGCCGAATCAAACTGTTTTAAATGATAATATATATATATAATCTCGTCGATTGATGAGGTGGCTGGGTGGTTAAGACGACGGTCTGCTGATCCATTGAGGGTGTATGCACAGTGAAATAAAGTGTGAGATCAGCAGATAAGTAGTGTGTGTGTAGAGAGAGGGAAAGAGTGAGCGGGAGAAAGAGTGGCATGAAGAGAAAGAGAGAGAGAGAAAGACAAAGATAAGAAGAAAGAGAGTAAGTGATGATCAATTTCAGAATCATATATTTATTCTTTTCTACTCTAGGCACAAGGCCCAAAATTTTGAGGGTCGAGGACAGTCGATTAGATCGACCCTTGTACGGAACTGGTACTTAATTTATCGACCCCGAAAGGATGAAAGGCAAAGTCGACCTCGGCGGAATTTGAACTCAGAACGTAACGGCAGGCGAAATACCTATTTCTTTACTACTCCACAAGGGGCTAAACACAGAGGTGACAAACAGGGACAGACAAATGGATTAAGTCGATTATATCGACCCCAGTGCGTAACTGGTACTTATTTAATCGACCTCGAAAGGGTGAAAGGCAAAATTGACCTCGGCGGATTTTGAACTCAGAACGTAACGGCAGACGAAACACCGCTAAGTATTTCGCCCGGCGTGCTGACGTAACTTAATTCTTTATTGCCCACAAGAGGCTGAATATAGTGGGGACAAACAAGGATAGACAAAGGGATTAAGTCGATTACATCGACCCCAATGCGTAACTTAATTTATCGACCCCGAAAGGATGAAAGGCAAAGTCGACTTCGGCGGAATTTGAACTCAGAACGTAAAGACAAGCGAAATACTGCTAAGCATTTCACCCGGCGTGCTAACGTTTCTGCCAGCTCGCCGCCTTAGAATCCTATATTTAATAGGAGTATAATTGCATATAATATGTACGCATAATTAATTCTGTTTTTTTTTTTACTGCAAGCCATCGAATGCTACCAGTATTTTCATATGCATGTATTTCAGTTAAAATAATATATTAAGAAATTACCACCATATCGGTGGTAATTTCTCAATGAACCATTTCAGATATCTGATTTCCTCTTCCAATTGGAACCGTTTCGCTTCACTTACGTCGCTAATGAAGTACACATAAAAGTTTTGGTTCTCTGTCCTCGTCCCCATCTCCGCTGCATCAGTATCATCATTCTGTCCTATTGTTGAAAATGACAGGAAACTACTATACAAACTATTACAGAAACGGTAGCGGATGTGGCATATTATGATAGCGAATATCGATTTCTTATATTGGCAGAATTTCATATATTTTTCTGGGTAGGATAATGTAATTGATCGAATAAAGCTTCTCGTACAAGACTGACTCTTATTTCATCGACTCCGCAAAAATTTAGGCATAGCTAAAAACAGAAATGGCAAAGCTCAAAGAATTTCAAACCTCAAGGATGAAGAGCAATGTTCCAAAAGGAATGTTATAGCTGAATGATGAATAACAATGCCCAGTGATGAATGACAAAATTAAAAAAACAAAAAACAAAAAGAAACGCAGCAACGCCATCGCGGCCATTACCGCGAGGCACGTCTGAACACCCCACTTGTTCTAGGATAGGCTGCCTATAGCCCCTTCCAATGCTTTACCCTACCTTTTTTCTTTTTTCCTTTTCTTTCATTTTTTCCTTTTTCACCTCACTTCTTTTTTCTTTCTTTGTATCTGTGTGGATCTTTCAAATCCAATCTTACATCGAATATAAAAAAAATTGATGATTTGAATTATAATAAAACATCATTTTACTTAGAGATACATATCAAAACTTAAAGGGGAATGGCAAAGTCGAAAATTGAATGGCAAAACTCAGTTCAACGTTTTATTCGAGATAATATTGAATGACAACATAGAGAATATAAGTGGGGGTT
>NC_042998.1:104141720-104144220 GCF_006345805.1 Octopus sinensis | reverse complement strand
GGTGTGTCTTGTAATCTGTTCCTATTTCTTTACAACGTGTATTTTACACTTGAAACTTTTTACGAACCAGCCCGAAGGCTTCAATGAGGCACTCCCTGCTAGGAATACCAACCAAATTTTCTCGCAAACTTCTCTCATTAGTTGTCAAAAGGAGTAAGACACACATGCATCACATGTGCACGAGCAGACAGCAGACAGACACATACACATTCTCTCCCTCACGCTCTCTCTCTCTCTCTTCCTCTCTTTCTCTGTATATATATATATGTGTGTGTGTATACATATGTAATTTCATACTTACATATATATAGATGTTTACATATGCACACACCTACCTCATATATGTATATATATATGAATTTACATATGTATATATTCACACACATACAAGTATATACACATACATATACTTATAAAATTAGATGTCACAAGCCAAGTATGCACACACCTACCCCATATATGTGTATGTATATATATATTATATATATATATATTTGAATTTACATATGTATACACACACATACAAGCATATACACATACATATGCTTATAAAAATTAGATGTCACAAGCCAAGTATGCACTTTATTATAGCCTTCTTGATCAAATATGACCTGGGGCCTTAAACAATAACAACAACAACAACAACCAAATTTACAGTAATCTCTTTACATTTTCACATATATAACAATTGACTTGTCCTTTTATTTGTAGTTATCTTTTTTCTTCGCGTAAATATTCTCGATAATTGGCATAAGTTAATAGATTCTATTACTAACCAATGTGCTCCACCGTAAATTACTTAATTTGGGGGAACCAATTGCTATCATAGTTTTTATTTCTTTTTCTTTCTTTTTTTTTCTTTAAAGTTTTATTTAATGATTATTAGAGAGGGCAAGTGGTGTCTGAGATATTGATTTTAAATATTAATAACCATTTCTTAACAATGCAGGCAGAAAGTACTGCTAGCAGTAACAACAACAACAATAATAATGATGATGATACTACTACAACTACCGCTGCTGCTGCTGCTGCTGCTGCTGCTACTACTACTACTACTACTACTACTACTACTACTACTACTACTAATAATAATAATAATAATAATAATAATATTATTATTATTATTATTATTATTATCATTATTATTATTATGACGATGATGGCGACGACGATGATTTCTTAATAATGAGTATGGATTATACACACATACACACAAACATGTATGTAGGTATGTATGTGCAAATATATATATATATATAATTATGTGTATGTATATTTATGTTTGTGCACCTGCGTATATTTCTGTATTTGTGTGAATATCTACACACACACACACATACATTGATCAAGCAAGTTTCAGATCACAAAATGTAGGACACTCATTAATATCAGCAACAGAATTTATTTAAATTTTTTCTCTAATTAATGAACACACTTAGTTCATGTTATTTTTGGGTTTCAAATCCCTAGCACTACAAATAGGAAATTTTTGTTTCAGAGGTACGACGATTGTTTATACACACAAACATGCATACACGCACACGTGCCCCACATCACACAATCTTACATAATGATTTTAAGCCTATGGAGTTTCATTTAAAGCGATGTTTACTTCTCATTTCTTACAATCGATCACGTGGCGTTGCGCTTGTTGGTTTGTAAAATTTTCGTTGTTATTTTGCGCCACATGTCAGATTTGATTGTTTAGACTTTGATCAAAGTCATTTCAATGGTGACCATCCTCTTTTTCATGTAAATCTAGGACTGCAATATCTAATGTGACCTACTTTTTAAGGCATTATGCATGATTGAGGGAGATGTGTTGTCTACAGCTAGCAGATCAAGTGACATAATAGGGCTGTCATTGACAAACTGCGACCCACAAGACTTTCTGAATGGCACTGAATTTATTAAGTAGAGTGACACGCCTGATGATGGGTCAAGTCTCATGCAGCACGTTCCTCAAAAAATCTTGCGGATCTTTTCGGTTTGAACGGCAGTTTTCTCTAGCGGTGTCATATGAAATTGTCACCCATAATTATGACCCTAGTATCGATCTATTGCATTTCAATCTGTTTTAGGGTTAGGGTTAGGGGTGGAGGGACGGGTATCTTTTTTTCTTCAGAAATGTAAATAAACCCAATCTGTTTCTTAAACGAGGGACATATTCATACAGCACAGAATGTTTTCACCTCAATAGACATCATTGATTGGTTGAAATTGCAGAAATTGAAGAAAAACAACAACAAATATGTTACAACCTATAGAATTTTCTCAATAAAGCCAAGAGAAAAAGATGTTTTATAAACACATTCTACCAGTATACGAAGTTTAAAACTGTTTAGTTACGTGGAAATTCTATTAAAAAACTGCCGTTCAAATCGAAAAGATCCCTGCAATATCTAATGAGACCTACTTTTTAAGGCATTATGCAGGATTGAGGGAGATGTGTTGTCTATAGCTAGCAGATCAAGTGACATAGTAGAGCTGTCATTGACGA
>NC_042998.1:104131720-104136720 GCF_006345805.1 Octopus sinensis | reverse complement strand
GTTGTCGTTGTCGTTGTTGTTGTGGTGGTGTTGGTTGTTGTTGTTGTTGCTGCTGCTTCTATTATTGTTGTTGCACAGACTCATGTTGCTCTTAACTCGGTCCGTTTCACTTATATAACTGATATACTGTATCTAGTATCCACAAACATAAAAATATAGGTGCTAAATATTGTCCATATTGTCCACTTCAAACGGCAGGATATATAGTTCAAGAAAAAATATTCAATTACTATTTCTACATAGAGGCACTGAGTGGAGGTAGTAGTTGTGGTGGTGGTGGTGGTAGTGGTAGTGGTAGTAATAGTTGTGCTTGTTGTAGCTGCAGTTGCTGCGGCTATTCGTTTTGCTTCGTGTGTGTTGATACGGGATTCTGGTCAGAGTGTAAAATCTTTATTTAAACGCGGTTAGACTAAACCGTGTTACAGCATGCATCCAATAAATGTGACTATTAATTCATGCAACTCATTTTCTTTCTTTTCTTCCCTTTTCTTCCCCTTCCTCCTCCTTTTCTCTCCCTCCCCCTCTCTCTCTCTCTATATATATATATATATATAACTGCCTTTTGGTCTGTAAGTTCTACGTTAAGTATAGGGGATTTGAGAGGTCCTTTACAGAATCAATAGTTGAACCAGCCTTACATGATTGGTGTTATTTCATGACAAGCAAATGCAGAACTTCTTGTGTGTGTGTGTGTGTGTGTGTGTGTGTGGTGTGTGTGTGTGTGTGTGGGTGTGTGTGTGCGTGAGTGTATGTGGTTGTGGCCGTGTGCGTATAACTGTGTCTGTGTAAAAGCAATCGAAGGAAAATGCAAATGATGTACAAACAGACTGGGAGACAGTATGTACAGTTTGGTGTTGGAGGGGACAGAAAAGGAAAGGCCAAGCGATGCTAGATAGATAGATAGATAGATAGATAGATAGATAGATAGATAGATAGATAGATAGATAGATAGATAGATAGATAGATAGATAGATTCAGAAAGAAAAAAAAAGAAGAAAGAGAGAGACAGAAAAAGAGATTGAGTGCCGAAAATGAAATGAGAAAGGAATGAAGACTAAAGGAAAGCGAGAGGGTCTATGCACACGCATGCGAGAGTGATGGTGGAGTGGATAGATATATATAAACACACACACACACACACACACACACACACACACTTATGTATATATGTATGTATGTTTGTATTGAGTGGAGAAGTAAAGTGACCAAGAGAGAGAACCTGGTCGAGTATGATACTGGATTAAAGAGACGGATTATAGCCAAATGGTGCTAGATAATCACTTTTAAACATTTCTCTTAGTTCTGGAGTCTTTTAGGCAGATTTTTAATGAATGCCTCAACATGCGCTTCGTATACGACTTAAAAGCCGAAAATCTCTTAGACTTAAAGGTTTAAAGTAAGCTTTTCATAGCCGACTCTGTATAATTCTAACTAAGGCTAAACACTCTTTTTCTTTTCATATAAATTGCCTATCGTGGCAGCGGCGGAAATGCCTTTTTGTTAGTGTCAAATGTTACGTAAACTAATGGCTGTACAGGAAGGAAGAAACATATAACCAAACCATATAATACGTTAAGGTTTATTTCTACAGCAAACGCTGTTACACTGAGTATACAAGCAGATTTTATCATAGATGGATCTCTCTCTAACCCTCTCTTTTCCTCTCTACTCTTCTCTCTCTCTTACTACTCTTCCCCCTGTAAGTCCGTGTACGTCTATACAAGCACACACACATAATATATTCCGGAAAATTTAATATACATGTGCAAAAAGCATGCCGGATTATATATCGATCCATCTCTCTATCCATTTGTCTGTCTGTCAATCTATCTATCTATCATCTATATGCACATGCATCTCTGTATATATCTACATACATATATGTGTGTATATATATATATTTATTATATAAATAATATATATATATTATATATATACACATATATATACTATATATGCGTATATATATAATACTATATATCACTTATATATATATATTATATATATATAAATATATATAAATGTGTATATATATATATATAAATATATATATATATATATATATATATATATAATATATATATAATATATATATAATATATTATATATTTCCTTTTCCTATGTTTCTGACGAAGAGCTCCGCTCGAACGTTAAACACTCCTTCTTTCCTTCTTCTGAGCGTCCAATAATACTATACTTGTTCCACGTCCTCGCGTTGTTGTGTTTTCTCTATGTGTTTTCATGTTTGGATTAACTATATGTATGTATGTATGTATGTATGTAGTATGTATGTATGTATGTATGTATGTATGTATGTATGTATGTATGCAGGTATGTATGTATGTATGTATGTATGTATGTATGCATGCATGTATGTATATATGTATGTATGTATGAAGTATGTATGTATGTATGTATGTATGTATGTATGTATGTATGTATGTATGTATGTATGTATGTATGCATGCATGCATGCATGTATGTATGTATGTATGTACGTATGTATGTATGTATGTATGTATGTATGTATATGAAGACAACTCTCTAGCAATGATATGATATGGGCTTCTGTATATGGGGATTATTCACTGTATATTTTTTTGCATGAAATTATGGTGGGTCTAAAAGCCGAAATACACAAATATCACAGGAAATGCATTCCTCGTGGATTGGTTTATAGTTGACGGGCCTCGTTTTTATCCAACTTAAGAAAAGTACGGTGCCAGACATAATATTTCCAACAGAGGGCGTCTCATTTTAGACAATGCTTCAAGCTACTCAGTGAATTAAATGAGCTTTCTGATAATGTGATAGTAGAATAAATCCTAACGAATACAATCTTGTTGCTCCAACCAATGGATGAAAGTACGATAGCTAACTTCAAAGCGTATTATCTGAGAGGCACTTTGAAGCAACTTTTGAAAGCGATTGAGATGATAAACTTTCAATTTGAGATTTTTGGAAGAAGTTGCGCGTAATGAAAGCTGTGGACGACATAGCTGAGTGAAGATATGAAGTGAAACCCACAACTTTGAATAGTGCTTGGGAAAATATATGGTCAGGTAGTATCCATCACCTAACATTTTTCCACTAGTAGAAAGTCTACATGAAATTTGAAGTGTTTTAGTGACACTTGCAAACGATGTAGGAGTTAAGGAAGTGATAGAGGTTGATGTGGCTGACGCTGTTAGAACAAGAGCAACCCAGTGAATAAAGATGAGAATACGAAAATTTCAACAAATCCACATAAGAATTGGCACTCATAAAGTAAGGACTGCACAGCGTGATGAAAAACACCAAACAATATTCTCTAAGTTCTTCGTCCCTCAAGATGTTAATAATGGTGAACTGTTAAAGACAGTGTCCCTTATTATTCCAGTAACTTTCATTCCATCACCTTCAAACAATAGTCAACATGTCTCTCTTTTTTTTTGCTGTATGAACGTATCCTATTACGATGTTTCTTTCCATTATTTATTTCTTACAATATGGCGGCGAGCTGGCAGAATTGTTAGCACTCCGTGCAAAATGCTTAGCGGCATTTCGTCCGTCTTTACCTTCTGAGTTCAAAATTACGTATCTGTGGTGCCACAGAGATTCAGAAGTTCCAATACCCGTTGAAATATAAAGCACATGCAAAAGATAGATCACTCATAAAATTAAAACGAAGACATTACATTAAACTTTAAAGAAAAAAATCCACAGAATTTTAGTGCTTTTCAAAATCAATGGAGATGGAATTCACCTGTCGTTTTGTTCATTCTTCCGGGGCATGAAGTTAATAATTCACAATGGCAGTAGCTCGACGGAAATTGACAACATTTTACATCAAACGATTATAATTTTGAGGAACACCTGAAAGTGCTCATCTTCAGAAAATATTCTAATTCTAATACACTTCCAGTCTTCAAAACACACGAAGATAAACATATTTGTGAATTACTAACGGAGAAACGTACAAAATGACAGGAGAATTTGATGGCATTTACAGAAAACATTTTGACTACGTTTACTCTTTCC
Source organism: Octopus sinensis (assembly GCF_006345805.1). NCBI lineage: Eukaryota > Metazoa > Mollusca > Cephalopoda > Octopoda > Octopodidae > Octopus > Octopus sinensis. Next base: position 104,132,700 of record NC_042998.1, on the reverse strand, counting down.
TGTTTCCTCTTTCTTTTTTTCTTTTTTCCTTGTTACCAGTAATGGAAAAGCGAAAACTGATTATGTCGATATCTTTAACAAGGATTTCAGAATATCCCTGTTCACATTTTCAATCCAATGAAAACAGATTTACTTGTACTATCGAAATATCGCTCAGTTTCATAAATCTCTGTTTATTACAAATCGTATCGAGCTCTTCTTATTACTTAATAGCATTATTATTATTATTTGTTATTATTAATTTTAAAGCGGTGAGCTGGTAGAATCGTTAGTACGTCGGTAAAATGCTTGTCAGCATTTAGTCCGTCTTTGTGTTCTGAGCTCAAATTCTGCTGAGGTCGATTTTGCTTTTCATCCTATCGGGATCGATAAAATAAGTACAAGGGACAGTACAATCGACTTATTCACTCCCAGAAATTGTTAACCCTGTACCAAAAACTCGAAATCATTATTATCTCCGCCTTAGTGAAGGCGGAGGTATTGTTTTCAGTCGTGTTTGTTTGTTTATTTGTCTGTGGACAAGATATCTCATGAACGGCTGGATGGATTCCGATGAAATTTTCAGAGATATTTTGTTTTGTGACTGGTATGAACTGATTAAATTTTGGGATCGATCTGGGACCGGACAGAGATTTTGGTTTATTATTCCTGTTTTTCTACTTAATTTTTTGGAGCGGTCGTGTTCATTTTTAATATTCTCGTTTGTGAGAGCAGTCGAGTTTATTATTATTATTTTTAAGGCGGCGACCAGGTGGAATCGTTACCAGGCCAGGCAACATGCTTAGTCTAATTTCTTCCCACTTGACATTCTGTGTTCAAATACCACCAGAGTCGACTTTGCCTTTCGTCCTTTCGATTTTCTTAAAATAAATACCAGTTGAGCACTGGGTTGATGTATAATCGACTCTTTCCTCCTACGAAATCGCTGGGCCTGTGCAAAATTTGACATTGTTGTAGTTGGTGGTGGTGGTGGTGGTGGA